>NC_137864.1:23563625-23613625 GCF_963924005.1 Protomyctophum bolini
TCACTTACCAGGGACAATTCACCCCTTTCGGACTTGTACTTTGTGGTTGTGTGCATGAGTGGATCAGAAAGAATACACGGGCACTGATGCAACCCCCCGCCAATGGAAATTAAAATATCTTTCCTGAACCAATTCTCTGGCAAGAATCACATTTCCATATAGCTGACGCTGTCCAACCAAAATCAGTGTATTTCTTACTTCTCTCACAGACATCCATGACACCTTAAAGGTGAAACAAATAAATAGTAATAATAGCCTTATGTGTATAGCCATGGCAAAAAACAAACCAAGGACAGCACATGTTGCTCTATTATATGCATCACTTGGTGAATGTTTCAGCACCATGCTCAATGGACAGCGACAAGCCAGCACACTCTGGCCCCGCTTGTGTGTTTGGAGTATAAACAGCTGCAATACCACTGGGTGACCTAAAGTGGCACTGTTGAGCAGTCTAAAAACACACACACACACACACGCACGCACGCGCACGCACGCATGCACGCGCACACACACACACACACACACACACACACACACACACACACACACACACACACACACACACACACACACACACACACACACACACACACACACACACACACACACACACACACACACACACACACACACACCAAATCCAAAAGAAAGCAATGCTGAAATGTTGTATATTGGCCTATAACATTGCAGGGCCTATAGTCAAACTTGAAGTAGACACATGGGAGAGGGAGAGAGAGAGAGAGGTCGGGCTGGGGGGGAGGGGGGGGACTACAATCTCTTTCCGTTTCTTTTTTGCATGCATGTTGACTTGCACTTGCAAAATATGTATTCATTTACTTCTGATTTCCTGGCATTTAGTTAAATGGAACCCTCTCAACACAAATGTAGTGTTATTTGGGGAATTCTTGCGAGGCTGTTTGAAAAGGGTTCAGTTCAGTATCTTTATTGTCTCCTAAGGGAAATAAGCTCTGCAGAAATAAACATGGAGAAACAGAAACAAACAGAGATTATTAAAACAAGAACTCATCAGAGTATGGCATTTATCTATCTTATACAGTACAGAGTCAGACCATGAAATAAAACTTGATGAGATTCCATCTATTGGCTCCATATATTTGCTAGGTATCTTTGATAGTTTGATCTCCATTGATTAGAAATGATAATTCCGTTCACTTTCATTCTGTATCACAGTGAAACAGTGTGTCACTCATTTGGCACACAGAATAAAACAAATTGCATAGCATTACAAAACCGGGCATGTTTTCTTTGTTGTATTCATGTTCCGTTTTGGAATCTTCAAATAGTAATTCAATTCAACTCAATTAAAAGAGCAACTTTGAAACCTGTTTCCTTCTGCAATGTAAGTCAATGAGCAAAGTATTTTGGAATATAATTGTCTAATAAAAAAGAGCAACTGTTGAAGATATGTTTTGGAGTTACATTATGGCAAGGAATCTCTACCAAAGTGAAATTTTGCTTTAAAGTGGCTTGGCAATGATCAGCAAAAAGATGCAGCACAGATGCAACAGGTACGGGAGACAAATGTTCTGCCTTCATTATAGCTCTTAGGCCTATCCATAGTCCCTAGGCATGCCATAAGGATGTCTGCTGTCTTTCCTCGGACATGTGGTCCTCACAATGAGAGAACACACAAAATGAACACACATGCAAACACAGGCGCACACACGCATGCATGCATGCACAAAGCACGCACATACTGAATAATTTTCACTAGCAAAGGCTGATACCAACCAATAGTGTTTAAAGGGATATTTCACTTTCAAATAAAATAAACATTAAAAAAGCTAAAGTAATGTAAAAATCACGTCCCCCTCAAGCATTAGAATGTCCTTCAAATGCAGGACTTCTCAAAGTGGCTAATGAATGAATGGAAGGTGCTGCTCCTGAACTTCGGCTAGGAGCTCCAATTGTTGTTTCAATTTGATTTACACAAAGGTACGATGCACTGCAAATAATTAGGATCAGATACATCTTCTCATCTCATCAAGAGTCTGGCCCATGCATGACCAGGCTCTTCACATAAGTGGTCAATTATGTGCAATAGCCAGAGCAATATAATAACTCTAATAATCATGTACAGCGGTCAAATTATGCAGCAAGTGATATCCTCAGAGGTAAATGAAATCAATTTCATGCTCATTCATGCAGTTATTACTGCATGCATGAATAGTTTTAGTGTAGTAGTAGTATGTGTGTGTGTGTGTGTGTGTGTGTGTGTGTGTGTGTGTGTGTGTGTGTGTGTGTGTGTGTGTGTGTGTGTGTGTGTGTGTGTGTGTGTGTGTGAGAGAGAGAGAGAAGAGAGACTAGGTCGTCTCTCTCCCTTTCATCTTTGGGGGCAAGCATTAAACAGCAGTCTAGCTAAACAAGGTTAGCTCTCCATACACCCTGTTCCCTCAATGCACATCGGCCCCTTTGATGTTGGACCACAAGATAATCACACAAGTCTAATGAGGACCTGCATCAGTGTGAGAAAGAAAGAAAGAAAGAAAGAAAGAAAGAAAGAAAGAAAGAAAGAAAGAAAGAAAGAAAGAAAGAAATAGTTGTTTTCATTGTTTCAGTTGAAGGTGGTGTTGTTGCTGTTTTGGGGTAATTGTGACCCAGCTTGATAAACACTTAAAGTCATTGGACTATTTTTGTTTTTGTTTTTTCATGTCATATGAAAGCAGGGAATCATACAGGTTATCTTCAAATTGACATATTGGTTGTTTGACCCACCAGTTTTGGAGATGGCTTATAGAAAAATGTCTTGCAGAGTAAAGTAGAGAACCTATAGCTAGTAAAGAAAATGGTCTTGAAACATGTACTTCTGTCATCTATGAGTCTATGACTTTAGACCCTCTTGTAAACAAATGTGTTGGGTCGTCCACTCACAGTTAACAGTCGTTGTATTGAGTTGTGCTTGAAATGTACTGTAATTCTGCAAACTGTTAATAGATATGTCAATCAATCAATAGAGGGCACTAGAACGAAAGTATTCGACAGAATGTGGCAACCGTTTTTTGTCTCACCTATCATTAACAGGCTGAAGTATGTATGCACATAAATGTTTTATTTCATTTTTTATTTTCTAAAACTCTTAACTGTGATCTATTGTATAATATTATTTTCATTTGTGTATGTTTAGTTTTTGTTTCTGTGCTAAATGTATTATTTTTCCTTTTAATTTCCTTTGAATGGGGGGGTGGGAAGGGTTTGTGTGTATGTGATGTGATTGTTTGTAAAGTATGTCTTGTCTTTAAACCTGAAAATGTATAAATAAAATTGTAAAAATCAATAGAGTGCACTGTTTTCCCTTTGTTGGCCGTTAGCTGTAGCCGTTAGCTGTTAGCCGCTACAATTATTAACCACGTCATGGTGGGGTTTTAATGAAAGAATGGCATTTTTCGGGCCGAACAAATAATTAGAAAGATGAAGAAAACGGCAAGTTACAACACTTTTTTTGTTGTTTTTCTTCTTTGTAATTAATTTGTTTGGCACAAAACAAAGTGTTTGCTGTCATGATTTGTCACAACTCCAGTTGGCTTTGTCCGCGGTGTAAACGTCTTTAAATAAATACTTTTTGAAAAGCCTATGGAGAAAATGAAAGGGGAATTCACTTCTGGGTCTCACGTCGTCATGAAAGGGGGCGGGACTGCGACGTCTATACTGAGCCACTGTTTGTAGCCTTTCATGGACATGTTCACGCTAGACTTACCGTATTATTATTCCCTTAATGATCATGTACATTCCAAATAAACAAATTTGAACCACATTTTGGTGTTATAATGAATGCATTTCATATTAAACATAAGTGTTTTCTTCGCTGGTTTTGGAAAAGGGGGGCCATTTCTACATTTCTTCTTTGTTGCAGGAACCAGTAGGAAGCATTAGCCGGAGCCGAGCTCCGCCAAACTCTGGCATTAATTAAGCACTGAATGGGATGTTTTGAAGCCAGATTAGAATGAGTATATTAGGGTTTTTTGTTTGTTGTGTTTTTTTTTTTACAAGATACTTTTCAACCTGTTCATAGACTATTTTTTCACTTTCGAGAAGGAGCTAAGAATAGAAACAGGGTGGTAGTTGCCGTGGTCTAATTTGCTCCCTTTCTTGTGCAGGGGGGGTTACTTTAGTATGTTTGAAATCTTGAGGGACCTGTCCCTGTTTGATGGATAGGTTTATTATGTGAGTGATGATTGGAGCTATAGAGTCTCTGACACATTTGGAAGGAATATTGTCATGGCCAATGGCCTTGTTGGGTTACCGGGCACTCAGGTTTTTAAGTAGGCCTACCATATCAGTTGTTACCATTACCAGTTTAAAATCGTCTTTGCATACACCTAGGTTTTTGTAGAAAGCTTTGATGTAGGCTACTCTATCTACAATTCTACACCAAAACACCCAGAGTGGGAGGGCAGTTTGTTAACCAGAGTTGTTGCAGTTATGTTTGTAAAGATGTTCCAAAATACTATGGATGCTGTTACGAATTACACCTGGAATGAAAGCAGGAAACAATTTTCTCTTCGGCAAGTATCTCAGAGCTGAGCAAAGGAGAAGTGAAGAGAAGTGGACAGGACAGGACCGGACCGGACAGCTCCGGTTCTCATGTTCTTGTTGTGTTTTTGTTTTGTTGTTTTGATCATGTTTTATATACTGCAATCATGTTTTCTGTATATTCTATATCTATATATGTACAATGTTTCATTATAATTTATATAGGCATAAGCCCCTGTATAAGCCCCTTGGGTTTTTTGCCTCAGCCTAGCACTTTACCCTTCTTATATTTATATGTTCCCTGTGTTGTTTTTATACTGTGCTGAATAAATAAATACAAAATACAAATACAGGAGAGGAGAGGAGAGGAGAGGAGAGGAGAGGAGAGGAGAGGAGAGGAATGTCGCCCATCCATACCCCTCCCTGCGGGTTGGCGTTCAACCGGCTTAGACATGCTTCACACAGTGTGAAAACAAGCGTTGATTATTCATGGAACATCACAAGTCATTCTCACCTGCCGAAGGCAGCAATGCATCTCAGTACATGACGAACAGCGATGAGGCAGTTCATTCATCTGACGCAATAACATGTATCGTTATGATGGTACAACTCAAAGACATGTCCCACAGACAGCATCAAGAGGCTGATGTCATCTGATCTGAGCAGAATGCGGGTCAAATGCTGATAGGCAGTACTTGGTTTATGTCAACCAGGCCGACAGGCTGGGAGGCTAGAGATTGTGTGTGTGTGTCTGTCTGTCTGTCTGTCTGTCTGTCTGTCTGTCTGTCTGTCTGTCGTTGTGCGTGCGTGTGACTGTGCAAATGTTGTACAACGCTGGACCGGTGTTAAACTTTGCATGTATACTCTCTTTAGAGGAATTCACATTTCAAATTGGCCTCATGGTGGTAGGTACTATTACCAGCTGGGCACCTTTATTGTCCTATAGCTCTTTTACTGGATTCCTGATACAACTCCCCATATCTATTAGATTAGTCCTTACCTCTTTACGATTTTCCACCATTTAGAATTTTCATTTACTGTAAACATACTTTATGGTACTACCCCTCCCGTGTAGCACTTGAACAGCATACGTACACTACACACAGGGCGGTGTGCAGAGCCATGGCAACATGAAGCATCGGTGGATGTGTTTTGATGATATATACAAATTGCCGTGGATCCAGCGATGCAGGTATAGCACGGTCCCACGGAACATTATCTACGTAGTTTCTCAATAGCCTCTCAAAGCCTTGGCTGACATTAGAGGTGAGGGTGACAGGACTCCAGTCATTCTCATTCATGCTACCTACCCTGGAGTGCTTGTGGACAGGACACAATGGTGGCATTTTCAAGCCTACGGGACCACAGCCTGGTAGAAGGAGAGATTGGAAGTAAACACACCAGCACATTTTGTAAGTAATTGCAAGTGAAGTATTATTATGTGCTTATCCTTCCTGATAAATCACCAAATCTCTGCGTGTCATGCTGTCCCGGACGTAAATCTGACCAAACAGTCTCAAACCTGGCATGTGTCTCGTATGATCCCAATGTGTTGTATATTTGTTCAGATTAATTGATAATAGTGGACCATATTGTAACACTGACAAAACTGTTGCGCCTTTCTTCGTCCTTTTTTCCCAACTTGACTACAGGAGCGGTGGTCTCAAAAACATAGAGGAAAACTTGACAGAAAAAGACAAAAAATGAAGGGAAACTCCTTAGACCGAGACTTAGGGGAAAAAAATATTTTATTTTAACATGCGATCTGTGCTTAAAGTGCAATTAAAAGTAGCAAACGTTTCGGTCCTAAGACCTTCGTCAGTGCTATATGATTTTCACAGAGCCTATATTGTAAACAAGTGTAATGCTTATGGTGTCGTCCCACAGTTAACAGTTTGGAGTTGTGCTTGAAATGTACTGTAATTCTGTAAAACTGCTAATAAATACTTCAATCAAACAAGGCTGAGTTGCACTTCGGACAGACCAACGGTTTCTGTCTGAGAAGCGAAACCACAAATATCTGTATCTGTCTGACCATGGGTCTGAGGCGGATGGCTGGACGCACCAATTCTCTGTGTTTTTGTGTGCATTTGTGGAATGCAACAGAAAGTATCCTCAATAGGCTTCAGGAATTGGCCAAGCGTCATTGCACACTTGTACCTCTTAACCAGCATAAGTCCCTGATTGGCCAACCTGACCCGGCATTAGCTTAACTGACTGACTCACTATTGTGCCGCATAGCCAATATAGATGACAATGCAATGGGAGAAAAAGTATAGGTAAAAGAGCCATTATGGAAAAAGATTATAATACATTATAGACCTGGGTTTCATATAAAGTGTTAACAGTGGTCATTGAAATCCCTTCCTTTCTTTGAAAGCGACAATTCAGAGCACAATTTACAATTTAGGCATTTAGCAGACGCTCTTGATCCAGAGCGATTTACATTAAGCAAGAACAGAAAAGCATGGGAATACATCACATAAAAAGCATTTATCATGAAACATGCGTAAGCTAAGAAAGTAACAGTGGAATATCTATATAATGAAACTATACATACAGCCTGTATCAAATGCTATCTAAGTCTACAGAAATGCTATCTAAGGGGGTAGGGTAAGAGCACCCTTACAAAAAAAGGTTTCCACTGTGTGGTTATTCATGGAACATACAATATGAGTAGAATAAATAATCCACGGTGAGCCTTGCAAGACCATATAATTAATTTCCAACAACTTTCCTGCCACGTGACTACAGCTGCATGTCTAAGTCAGCCCAATCTCTTGTTGATCTGCTCAGCACGTAGAGGTGTCTCAGTGGCTCCAGGAAGAAATCCTTATAGCTTTACACGTTTCATCCCACGTTTCATCTTCCTGTTCTCCGCTTCAGCTTTGATCAGCAGACATGCAATATCATCACACAGTGCACTGGCGTCTGCCTGGCTGCCGAGGTGTGAACCCTCTACCCCAGGAGCTGTTCACGCTATATGTCAGTTAACTACGAGTGATTTGTAGCAGGTGTTTACCCAGTGATTTGGTAATGTTTGCTGTTGAGTGTTGACATAATCTCCCTCACACTGAGACCTGCTGCTTGCCATTGGCCTTAACATCACCATGTGTTATGAAGGTTCCTCGTGAAAATGCTAATGTGGTGATCACCTTTAAAGGAAGACCGAAGAGGGTGCAATCAGACAGACAGACAGACAGACAAGGTTGAACCTGGCATGTCCACTCAAATCTATTTCCTCTCATCTCGGTTTTCTCATCACTGCAAACTCTTTTGTTTCTCTCTTGCATGTGTGATCAGGCTTGAGGCTTCACATATTGAGTGAACAGCACAACTTTAGGCTTTAGCCCTATTCGAATGAATTTAATTTCTCCTGGGTAGCTGCTAGGTCTATAGAGGGAACCACTGCTGGTCATCAAATTATTGGCTTAGGAATGAGAAAAAAACTAAAACAACATCTATGAATTCAAGTGGGTAAGTAATCGATAGAAAAATAGACATTTTGGGGATGAACTATCCCTTTAAGTAAAAGAAAATAGTACTTTTCCACCACTGCTTCTGTTCATATCATGTAAAGGAGCATCATATGGGCTACAATATAGCTCCACACATTGGAAGCACCCATGTGAGTGTTGTGTTTCTGCCATGAAGCTAAAACCCAATTACTCCTTTCTCTGACAGATCCTACGATAACTATGTCAAGAACTGTATATGACATTCATCTCCACTGCATATGCCGCTCAATGGTAATGTGCGGATATTATGTGTAACCATCCCAGAACTAACCCCCACCCATCTCTGTCTTTGTTCATGTGTTGTATTTCACGGTATGCAGCTTAATAAAATGACGTCCTAACCTTCCCAAAGTCACAGACATTATGAGTCAGCGGATAGTTTAGCATGGAGGTGACAGTCATTGCGCACCAGACACTTTTAAAAGCATGCGTCTGTAATGCAAGGGCATCTTGCACAGCTAGCAAACTGTACTGTAAGCATATCAATATGTGTCACGTGTGCTGTGCTGACAAGGGGAGTTTTTCCATAATTCCGTATGTGTACGTCCATCCCAGAATGCCGCTGGGCAATCTGGTGGTATCAATAATGAATATTAAGGAATGGAGTGCGTGCATTCGCCTATGTGCAGTGTATTGTAATGGTCTGCTTGGGGTTAAATTGACTTCACTGAACCTCAATAGCAATAATGACGTGATTTACTCCATTGTGTGAAGTCTAATGGCTCATTCTTGTGTTTTGTACTTTTGTTTATCTTTAATGCTAGTGTTAGCTGGATCAAATTGATCTGGGCCATCACTGAGCAATGCAGCATGGGTAATGCATTTATATGTACAAATATACATGTATATATGTACATACAATTGTCTTAAACTGAATTCAAAGCAATCAAGATAAGGTTAATGGTTGCTAGATCACATTGAAAGGGTTAAAATTCACTCCAGTGGGTGGCACAAATCATATTTATCAGCTGAAGCTGAGCTGAAGGTAGTGCCACAATAACTTGTTGTATTGATGTCTATTGATGACAATATAGCATACTTATTTCCCCTATTATAGAGGTTTTAATATTCGGTCTGCTGTGTCCAGTCATTAACACTAACCCAAACATTAGCTGTGGTGCAGTTATTAATGAATGATCATCTGTTTTTCAAACTCCTGAGATTCCAACTTCAGTTTTGGCTCGGCTGTGAATGTGTGACATATTCAAAACACAAAAGATCCATGCTGAGCTGAATGAATAAAAGTCAGACAAAAAAAACTGTAGTCTTTGCCGATTCTAAACATGGCACCATGGTTTTCACTGTCATACCAGGGTCTTTTAGACTGTCTGACAACACATTGGCAGGTGTGAGCACAGCGACCATATGCCGCTCAGGTTCAAAGTCAGGGACGTTAATACAGCAGGGATTAGGAGAGCTGCAACCTGGCCAAGTCACACGGACCCACAATTGCTATGCCCGCTTTCCGCAAAAGCGGGCATGGCAATTCCCCGCTCTTGCCATGCTTTTTGACCTGCATGGCAAGCTGTCATATGACAGCTTGCATCGCATACCAGACTCACGAGGAATGATCAAATTAATGAATAATTATTTCGGTGCGTGGTGTCCTTCAGAGTGAAAGTGAATCAGTCACACACACACGCACGCACGCACACGCACACGCACACACACACACACACACACACACATGCCAGACAGGGGCTTCTCTGGGCTTGTATTCATAAGTGTGGTAATGCGTATGTGTAGCCTACTACATACATAAGTACTACGTACTTCTTTGTGTGTGCATTTATGTACATTTGCATTTTGTGTTTGCACGTGCATGCATGTGCGCGTGCCGTGCGTGCGTGTGTTTGCAGGTGCACATGCTGGGACCCAGATCAAATGCCCTGCTGCTGCGCCACATATGGAGGGCTTTGAACAGCTTTTATCTCACAAACAGATTAAGTGTGAGATGCAGCTCATTTTCTGCACATGGGCCTCATACGTACCCCCTGGGAATATGTCACCTCTTTTTAGACTGCTCTGCGGCCTGTTTTGGACAGCACAGGTGTGAAATGCTGTAGTTTTTCCATAACTTGCAATTAGTAAAGAGCCCTGTTTGATGCATACTGTATATGGGTTCTTGAATAAATCATTTCAAATAACATCAGTTAGTTTTCTGATCATTTAAGGGGTGGCTATTTGTTTTTAAGCTGCACCTCAATAGAACATAAAGAATGTGTTGCTCTTAAAATATACAAGAAGTATCAGAATCAGAAAATAAGCTTTATTGTCACATCACAGCTTTACAGCCTTACAGGTGGAATGTGTTTTTGTGCATAGTGCCCATCGTGGCATTCTTCCAAGAAAAAACTAAGAAAGGAAAGAAGAGAGGGGGGGGGGGGTAAGGAGATCATGGCAGGAAAAGAGTTTAAGCGCTTTTAAACAAGTACTGGTAAATGGTTTTCTTCTGTCTGGTCTTAGAAGACTTAGATATTTACAAGCTTTTGCCACAAATGGTACAGCCAAAAAGTCTCTTAGCTTATTTACAAGCTTTTCTACAAACAAACTGTACAACACATATTTACACAATAGTACCTGAGATAAGGTCTATATAAGGTATACACATATACATAAAGGGCTGACATTGGTGGAACAGTGGAAGGAAGAAAGTGCCTTGTCCATGGTATAGTCCACGGGTGGTTCACAGAAGACATAAAGTCTAAGTCAACTATAGTCCCTGGAGAGCCACAGTAGGTTCAGGAAGAGAGTATTTTTTATAACCATGCATATTAAAATATGCATGGTTATAAAAAATACTCAAGTTCAAATTACAAATAGCGATGCACTGATGTATCGGCCACATATCGGTATCGGGCCGATATTTGCCGATATCGGTCAATATCGGTACCAGCAAATAAAACTGAAATTAACCGATGGCAGTAGCCAATATTTATCTGTTGTTGATAAGCATATAGGCCTACATTTTGTATGTTATTGTATTGTATATCTGTATGTTGGTTACCGGTATCTGCATAATGTATTGAAGATGTACAGTTTTGTTTCCCTGGCACAAAAGGGGGAAATTAAAACAAAAAACTCGGCCAAGAACTCGGTTCATACCTGATTACAAAGTGAATTTATTTTTTTATATCAAATCAATGCATTGCTGTATTGGCATTTTGTCCTACAATTAACAGAATTTCCATTTAGCAAATTAACTACTGTACAAGCTCACAACACACACACACTCCTCAAAAACATGTCCCTGCTGCCTGGGAGCTGTCCTGATGACACTCAATCTTGTTTGTTTTTCTTCTCCATTGATAGTTGGGACAGATGCGACACCCGCTCCTGCCGAAAACAAGAGAGACCACCTAGGGTGTCGCTGTGTCACCAGTGATGCAAGTCACACCTCTTCAACTCTGCTGGGCTCGTCTGTCATTTACCCCCAAACCAGCCCCTCTCTGCGCTGTCTGTTAAAAGGAAGCCCTCCTCTGCTCAGCAGACGCCGGCTCCCTATTGGTTTACCAACCTATGTGCCCGCCTGCTTTGTTCTCAGGATCCTGGTATCCTATAGCCTATATATCCTACTAATCTGAAGAGTGTTGATCATTCAGTTACTCGAGCAACATGGGCTAAGTTATTGTGGAACACCTTGCTTAGCATTAGACATACAGATACTGTTAGCCATGGCAAACCATCCCGGTCGCGTGAATTCACATTTTCATGTATAGGCGTATGTAGCTATTGAATGTATATGGTGTGAACTTGCTATTATAACATAAAGGTTTTTTTTAAATCCCCAAAAAGGCTGCCCAAAAAGATAAAAAATAAAACTCACAGAAATCAGCATGCTGTATAAAAAACAGATCAATACCAGGGCCCCAACACCCTGAGATCGCCTCTGGCTGCTCATATTATGCGCAGCAGAGCTCTCCTGCTCTCCTATTATGCGCAGCAGAGCGAGGCGTCCCCTCGAGGGGACACCTGCGGGCGGAGGCCCGGAGCATACAGACAGTACTATACCATAACTCACTCCACTAGTATATTAAGAGCTAATTTGAAATATAAAAATCACATTAGTGTGAAGTGGCCCACTGTGGCTGCCACACAATTGCAGATTCACAGCCACTACGTTACGAGACATGATGAATGCAGTGTTTGTACTATATTGTATATAAAACAAAACCAGTCACAATATGTATTTATTGACCACATGACGTCTCACGTTGTCATTTAGTGCCCTAAACAAACGATGGAAAATTATGTTTGTTAAAAGTGCTCTAAACAAACTGCCATATGACGCAAATGTGGCAAATCAAAAGCCATGCAAAAGCTGATAGAATACAATACACATATTAGCTTATACTGTTTTTGGTTACTGGGAGTATCATGAAAAGGATCAACCAGTATGTATGGTCACCAATTCACTAAATGTGTCCTCAGTGCAATCGTTCCTTTGGATTATTCATACAGTAACACAAAGCAAATTCATTACAGAACATATCGTATATCCTATATGGGTAGGAGCCTGGATGCAACAACCCGGCCTGGATGCAACAACAAGTAATCTTGTATACTAATTTATTTTGATTACTGGGAGCTGATGGTAGGTGTCAGCATTCCATCTCCCAGAGGTCTTACCAACAATAAGCCTCTCTGACTAACTTACTTTATATGATGTTTATTTTTTATTGAATTGAATTGAAAATGGAAGACCCAAATGGAAACAAGCCTTAGTGCTTTCTTGGGTTTTTAATCCTTTTAGCAGACCTTGTATTGAACTGTACTTTCCTTATGTGCTTAATCTGCAAACTGTTCAATCAATCAATCCACTTTGGTGTGAGGGCTATTTTGGTTTTGGCTTAGGCGACACACAGCGTCAGAATCAGTTTTTGGGTGAGTCCCCCTTTAGGAATTCCACAGTTGATGCGAGACATCATATGGCCGGGAAGCACAGCCAGACAGCTGATGAAAGGCGTGTGAGGCTCGGGGGGAACGCCGCACGGACTGACATCACACTTTGGGCTCATTAACAGTTTGGAGAATTCCTGCTGTGTTTTTAACTGAAGGTCAAATGCCCTGCTGCTTGGACTGGAGTCGTGCCAATACGGTGTAATCTCACTGTTGAAACAAATACAGGTGCACACCACACCACACACAGCACACCGCACGCACACACGCACAGACAGACACAATTATTATTAGATGTATTAAATACTAGTCCATACATAGGCTACCTGTTCGGGGGTCTGACATACCAATCCCTACTTGTCCCCTGTGGCACACCCGCTCAGCCCATCACAGCACAGAATGGTACACCTTCCAGCCAATCCCAGTGTACAATACGTGCGGACGATTTCGTCCTCAAAGAGGCGATGATTGACAGGTAATATGCCTCAACCACAGGTAATTCATTCATTCATTGCAGCTGAAAAGGCCTCAAAACAGAGGGAGAGAGAAAAAACTGCCCATGCGGCTCACTGGAGTGGATTTCTCAGTTAAAACCTTTTCGTGCATGTTTAAAGGACCACGATAAATACTTTTAATGTTTTGAACCAGCATGTCCTGAAACCTTTACGGTAAACAAATACGATATACAAAGAGTATACCTCTAGTGAGTGTGTAGTTGTGCGTTTGAAGGTGCTGCACATTCTCAGCATCTGTACATTAAAAGAATAATTATGAAAAATGAAGCCAATTTAAATGATGAAACCAACTAGCTAATGCATCCCTGCAGTCTGTCCTCCATTTATTACTTGATTGTGCATGTACACAACTGTCTAATTATGGCACTAATCAGAATTAAGCGGTTTACAAGTGTAAGGAGAAAATATGTTCCGTTGACATTACCCTTTATACACAATTTAGCATTTTGATAATTTATTGAATAGTGTAATGCACTGATTATTGATTGGATATTTAAATTGCCCTCCCCTGTTCCTTGTTACTCCTGCAGTGTTGCACGTTGGCTGCCATAATTATTCAGTGAAGGATGAAACAACCGGAAGCATTTATTGTAGAGCTGCATGGGAGATACATTTGCAAAGCAAATGACAATCAGTCCTATACATTGCTGTGTCATCACAAGTTCTGAAATGTGCAAGATATTTACTGGGGCTATGTTCAGGCATGCTGCCCTACAAAGATATTTACTGGGGCTATGTTCAGGCATGCTGCCATACAAAGATATTTACTGGGGCTATGTTCAGGCATGCTGCCATACAAAGATATTTACTGGGGCTATGTTCAGGCATGCTGCCATACAAAGATATTTACTGGGGCTATGTTCAGGCATGCTGCCATACAAAGATATTTACTGGGGCTATGTTCAGGCATGCTGCCCTACAAAGCCAAAGTGCAGTAAGTGTTTCAACTTGTCAGCCAAATGAGATATCGGCAAACTCTTTTAATTATTAATCAGCCCATTAAGAATAGGAAGACAGAGTCCTGTTGTTCGCTAATATAGTTATGGATTTACACAACTAATTTTAGCCATTGATTGTATGAACATGATTTTAGCTAAAATGTAATCTAATTGATGAGTGGTAGTGATGCGCCATCCTGTGAGTGCACCCACTGCACACTCAATGAAGTGGAAACCGAGCTACACTTCCTAACCATCTGTCCATTGTACCAAGACATCAGAGACACATACTTCCCACAGATTACAACCACACACGGAGATTTTGAAAACATGACCAATGACAAAAAACTCCCATATCTGCTGGGCGAAGTACAACAATGTGCAAACACAGCAGCAAGATTTGTGAGTTGCTGTGATAGGAGAAGGATATCAAATGGAACACAACCACCCTAAAGACTAATCATTGTGTATATTCCTGCACTATACCTGCATCGAGTGATCTTGGTACATAGAAGTTGATCTATTGAAGATTCTGACCTTCAAAGTACATCATTTTTGTTTTGATTGTATTGCTGTATTGTTCTTTCTGCTTTGGCAATGTAAACGTTAACGTATGTTTTCTCATGCCAATAAAGCCCTTTGAATTGAATTGAGAGGGTTATCTAATAGTCCAATAAACAGGCTGTACACTTAAAATCATGGATTCACAAGATCTGGCATTTATTGATTGCCCATAATTATCCCAAATTGAATGGTCATGTGATATACATATGAACAGCAAAGATACATATGAAAGCAGATACGACCTGTTACATCACGAATCAGATTCGATCATATCAGTCCACAGATCGGGGCGCCCCTTGAAGCACAGGCCCGAGGTTTGTCGGTCCTGGAGAATTCTGACGTGTCACTCCCTTTCCCCAACACTATATAGGAATCTTTCCTGTCACTCTGTGACCTTGCTTGGGCACAGCGCGGCTGCACACTCTTAAAGTAATAGTAACTGCTTAAAGGGTCTACTTTCCCCCAACAGTAGACAGCGTCTAGGGATTTAAGAGTGGATGCTGCTGCTGTCTGTAGATTATGTCCCCATAATCCAAAAGAGACAGGAACACTTCCTCAACAACAGACAGGAACACTTCCTCAACAACAGACAGGAACACTGCCTCAACAAGAGACAGGAACACTTCCTCAACAACAGACAGGAACACTTCCTCAATAACAGACAGGAACACTTCCTCAACAACTCCCTTCCTGCTAATGATAGAAATCTGGCTCTGTTTCTATAATGAGAAACCAATTTAATGTCGCAATTTACCAGCAAGAACTGTTCAAAAGTAGCTCGTCCATCCAAATACCATGCAGGTATATACTTCCATTCACAGAAAATATGCCATTCTAAAAACACCTTCTAAAAATATATTGATATATAGTTTTCTGAAAATGTTCAAATATTTATTCTAAAATTTCATAAACATTATTTTGCTATATAGCAACAAGAACCCCAAAAGGGCTTCCCGTCCAGAAGGGGCAAAACACTAAAAGGGGTTCCTGTCCTGAAATAAAATACGTATTTGTCTGTCTTCTGTATTGTCCCTTTACACAGAGGTGACAGGACAAAAAGACGTCTAGCAATGACCTTCTACCAGTCTGGAAACTCAGTGACACCCATCAGCCTGCCTCACAGGCAGATCTGCTTAGATAGGGTACATTCTGTTTGTGCAGTATAAGGGGGGGAACCCAGGAAAACAATATTGAATATGTATAATTATTCTAAATTGTTAAATGTTTATTCTACAATGTTACTGTAGTATTGTGTAAGTCCTTCACAGGATTTACACAAGTTAGCCCATCTCCTTTTCTCTCCTTACTGGCCTCCCGGCATCGGCATGTGTACTTAAGCCTCTCCAATTGATCTAGAATGCCGCAGCACGATTGGTCTACAACCAACCCAAAATATCACTGGAATACCGGTACTTGTAATATAGTATTTCTGCATTTCCGTATTTAATTGATTATTTGTGACTACAGTACTTTTCCCACCACTGCACTAGAGGAAACTTTACTGTGTATATAATGTGGTGTGATACAAAAGTCTGGACACAGACTGGAACATTTCCTGTATGGCTTATGAAAGCAGCCAACAGCACAAATGTAAACACACTTTAAACATGTTTGATTCATCTGTCATCAACGTACAAAACCACTAGCAGATGGCACATTTTGGAAGGCAGTCATAACCAATTGGAATGGACTGGAATGTGACTGATACATCTTGATCACATGACTCCAGGGATGATTTGTCTGAGGTCTGGACAACATTTGTAGGAGCCGTAACGTAGAGTGTGTTTTGAAGAAAACGCAACATGGCTGACAATCTCATCTGGCACAATGCGTGATCCTAGGGAGTCATGGAATTATTTTGATTGTACGGCCTACAGGTCGAGAGTTACAGGCCAAAACGTGACGCTAAAAACAGGAAGACATTTGCCCTTTTTTCCCATGCGGATCTTGATATCCACATGATTAGATTTGTCTATGTTGCCCTTTATTTTCTTCTTTTCATCTTTTTACATAAATTTAGTTTGACAACGAAATGTCAAAGGGTAGGGATTAGCGTCTGCCTTAGAGAGTGTCGTAGCTAGTGATGTAACTGTACTCCAGTTGTACTCTCTATCTACTGTATGAGGGATCAAACAACATACACAGGTGGTCATTATATCAATTAGTCCTTGCCGTGCACATTCCGGTGTATGAGGCCATCAGGTCATTGCTGAATCTAAGGGCCCTTCTAATGCCCTTGGTTGCACTCCAGCTGTCTAAACATGATGTCACTTGCTTATGCTGTGATATCACTTGCACGCACACACACTTCCCCTCTCTCTCTGTCTCTCTGTCCAACCCCCTCACACGCAGGCACGCACGCAGGCATGCACACACGCACGCGCACACTCACTCACTCACTCACTCACACATAAGCGTTAGGGCCTAGGCTAGGGTCTCCTTAACATAGGAGTCAACATAGAAGCAACAGTGACAAGATGTGGAAAAACACCAACATTCATATTCATGTATGAGGAACCCTTATGCAGATGCTTTCATTTGTGGCAGCTGCAGATAGATAGATAGAGAGAGAGAGAGAGAGAGAGAGAGAGAGAGAGAGAGAGAGAGAGAGAGAGAGAGTGTGTGACTGGAAATGGTAATGCCCTAATTAGGAGACGACTGGCAGAAATCTCATTACTTTTGACCATTTCATAATTAGACATGGGGTTTATTATTAATCAGCCCATTAAGCATGAGAAGACAGAGTCCTCTACCCCTCCCCCCACCACCACCACCCCCCAGATACGAGTGTGGGTTTGATTGACATTGCCAAGGGCGTGATTCCATGATCATGAGACCTGGGATAGCAGACCTTGCCATAATCGGGATATCGTCGCTGTCGGGTGGAAACCTTGCCAAAATGGAACTCCTCCGCCTTTCTGGTCTTTCTCCTACTCGGACGTGTCATGCACCATGTCAGTTTTGTTCTCGGAAGTCGGAACCAATCAGATCTTGTCCTTAATTTCACGGGTGCGTTCCAAGTTCATGCAGGTCCATCATTTAAACACAAAATATGTGTTAATCATACTAATCTGAACTAATGGGATCTCAGTACAAATCTCCCAGGTCCATTGTAGTTCAGCTCTTGTCATTTTGGACCTGCGAACACTTCTAATGTGTGCGTGTAATGTGATGCACATTGCAAACCGCTTTGGATGAAGCTGCGGTACAAGTGCACTATTTACCATAATGACATAATCAACCCATCTGAGTGCAAAACACATGTTAACCATAGGGGACATTGAAAAAACATTGTGGGTCAGGTATGACGTCATATAGGGCCAAGAATTCCTAGAGGCATTGGCAGCACCAGTGAAGCAGATGGATGAATGCAGGAGAACAGGACAATGGCTACCCCTGTATATGTCCCCCCCCCCGAACTGAACTCCAGCTGAACCTCATTCCTGACCCTCTGGCAGCCACCTGCAAGTATCCTCAAACAAACAATCCAAAAAAGCATCAGCGACTATTCCATGTCTATTCGATGGATCATTCAAACAGGTTCGCCTCCTTTATTCGTGATGAAAAATCGACCTTGTTTTGAAAACGTTGTTGTTGCTTCCCTATACTGTTGGTTCTGGGGAAAGTGCAGACATAACCACTCTGATACACATGCCGTCACAAGCCGCTTCTTTAAACCTGACCTGTGGACATCAGTTTCAGTGGGAGGTCAAAACTGCTCTCATAGTTTTCATTGGCTATGCGCGGTCCTCCCTTTGGCAGCTTCTTTCTGTCATCTCCGGCTATGCCACAGGCTCTGAGGCTCACAGCCAACCCGGCAGTGATATAGCAACTGTTGCCAGTTCTTGCTTGGAGACGGAAAGACGATCAGAATAAGCTATAAAAGTGGGTGAAATTAGTTTTTGTGCATATTCCCATTGTTTATCCAAGAAAGATAAAGAGAGTTAGAGATAGCGAGGAGAAAGTTTTAGTGCTTTCGCCCAAATCTTAGATATTTACAAGCTTTTGCCATACAGTACAACCAAAATGTCTCTTAGCTTATTGATAAGCTTTGCTACAAAATGTACAACCAAAGGGTCTCTTTATTTTTTCCACAAAGAAACATTATCTCCAGGACCCAGGTTCAGCCGATGTGGACACTTTGTTAAGAGCAACTTGGGTTAGCAAAGAAAGACATCCCGCGAGACTATAACGTCAATTACACCCCAGGCTGGGATGAAGAGTGCACCGTAGCTCATAGCAGAAAGACTTTGCCCACCAAGTGCCTGGTGACGGGCTAGCAAACGCCATCACATCCCATATATTGAATGCTGTCTGACCCCATTACTCGTCAGTCTTTTTCTCACATGCACGCATGCACGTGCGCATGTGTGCGTGTGTGCGCACACACACGCAAGCACGCAAACACACATTTTCCTTCCCCCTGCATCTCCAAAGCTATGCAGCTTATGACCTCATCACTGATCCTGTTCTCAAAGCTATAGTTCGAGCCACAGTTTGTAGGATTCGCAGTACCACATCGACACATGAAAAAGTTTAGCAGAGTTCACAATCAAATTTCATCTGAAGCTGTCTGCTTCACAGATCCTGTAATCTCTAACTCTCCACCAACCAGCCAAAAGGGGGAGATTACTACCCTCCTTTCCATATCAATGTCTAACAGTTAAATGTGGATATGGAAGAGAGAGAGAGAGCTAGAGAGGGGGGGGGGGGGGGAGAGGGAGGGCGGAGTACAGGCCGTCCATGAGATACCTTCACGACTTTCGAATTACAATACACATGGAATGAAAGCTCACTTGGATAAAAATGACATGCCCTTTTCAATGTGCTATTCATTTTTAGATCAAATTAACCGGACTCACACAAGGTCTAATATGCAAGACGTCACACATTGAGGTGTCTCCTCGGCATGACACCAAAAAATATCACTAACCCTACCTTTCAGGCTAGAAAAGGACACAACCCGCACTAGTTTTATGATGTTCTCTGCCGGGAGCAAAAAGTCATTCCAGGCAAAGCTGAAATGACATGATGCATGGTAGTGAAGTTTTTCAGAACACCATCTCCTGCTGTTGCATGCCTGTCTCTTCTGTGACCTCTCCCTTTGACACTTCAAAAGCAACAGAAAATGCTCTGAAATGATTTTTGTTTGTTTGGCTCTGTGATCAACAGACACCTGCTGTGGCTATTTCTCGAGCCTTAACCCTTCTCTCATTTTCTGTTGGGCTGCTTTGCTATCCTGAAAAGATGCACACCCGCTTCAATGCCCAGGTGGTGCAGGACAAACAGCAATTTAGCATAAAAGAAAAATAAAGTGTGCACACAGCTCTGCTGAGGGTGAAATAGCACACAGCAGAGCATATCTAACAAGTGTGCAGACTTTATTCTTTATTTGATGATGCCACTCTTTAGCCACTTTTGTCCACTTAAGCCCTATCTTATACTTTGTTGTACAATGGTTTTGTGCAAAAATATAGAAAATTGTTTATCAGCTGTATTGTCACATTACATTACAGATTTACAGGTAAAAAAGTTGGTGAAATTAGATTTTGTGTCATTTTTAATATGCGTAGGGCTACCAAATGGTCAGCGACGTCCCTGCGTAAGGACATCAAGGCATGAAAAGAAAGAAAGTTTGAGCGCTTTTACCACAAAATGTACAGGTAAAGGGTTTTCTTCTGTGTGGTCTTGCAGTAGATATTTACAAGCTTTTGCCACAAACGGTGCAACCTTATTGGTCTCTTAGCTTATTTGCAAAGTTGCAAACTCTACAAGATGTGACACATTGCGTGCTTGTAGATCTACATTTATTTATTTATTAAACAATTCTGAAGAAATCTGGGAACAATGTTGCCTGTAACATGCCTAAAATAAGGACACCAGGTTGCAAGTGGTTAATCTCACCTCGACTCCAGGCCTGTCTAAATGGTAAATGGCCAAATGGGGCATTTATATAGCACCTTTATCCAAGACGCTTTACATTTACTTGCTGGTAAGTGCATTACATTCACCCATTCACACACACATTAATAGACCGATTGCGGCAGAAGCCATGCAAGGTACCAACCAGCACATCGGGAGCAATTTGGGCACTTCAACATGTAGACAGGAGGATTCGAACCATCGACCCATGGATCATTGGACGACCTGCTCTACCTCCTGAGCCACAGTCGCCCCTCAATGTGACAGCTGCACTCAACGTGACATTACTACAAGAGACTAGATCTATTTTTGAATGTTTTATTCGGCTTTCCATTACTCTGCCCTCCTTCCGTCCTCAATATTTTCCTTTCACCAAAAGATTCACTGATTACATTCTGAAATGTCTTTGAATAAGCAACGTGGTGTCTGGAGTTTGCATCTGGAGGGGATGATTTCTGGGATTTCTATTTACATTTTAATTGTTTTGCTCTCTGTGGGTTTATTTATACACTTTGAGGATACAATGAGAGCCCAAAATGAAGAACAATCAAAGTACACCTCCTTACTGACTGACGAAGAATAATCCAGGTCACTGTTCTATGAAACACCCTCCTATGAGCATGCACACGCGTGCATCACACACACAATTTTGACAACAATGTATATCAGCTATTTTGTTGATTTTTATCAAAATAGTAAAAAAAGACATCCCAGTTATCTGTCCTGTGAGTTGCACTGATTTCCTCACAGGAGGTACAGTATGAGCATGTTTAAGCATGCTTGTTAACACTCGCACACGCTTGCACACGCACACACACAGGTTTACAGAGGACCCTCCCCACACACACACGCACGGACGCACACACAGTCGCACATACGCACATTACACACGCACGCACACAGCAGCACAGCTTGGCACAACATAGCACTCTGTCTGTTCTTTTACATGGCGCAGACGTCATCACCCACGAGACACCTTGTCTCAGGGTGAAAACAGTGGAGGAAGTGGTTCCCACGCCACAGCTCTTTCAACCACTAATCCTCCTCACACAGGTCTAGATAGTCTAACTGTGTGTGTGTGTGTGTGTGTGTGTGTGTGTGTGTGTGTGTGTGTGTGTGTGTGCACGTGAGTGCGTGCGTGCGTGCGTGCGTGCGTGCCTGCCTGCCTGCCAACCCCTGTAGCATACATGTGAGCATGCAGCCATGCACTGTATGCAGCATGTACTGTATGCACATGCAGATGTGGAAAGTAAATTTGTTTTTCACTTCCTTGATACTTTGTACTTCAAAGGAGAATGTAAGGTTGACACCTGAGGTTGAGAAGATCTGTTAAAATGTGCCACGGTCGAGAAAACATCAAGAATAAACAGAGAAAAACGGCACTGGCAAAGTAAATGAACTAAGTACATTTATTCAAGTACTGTTTTTGCAAGTTCGCAAGGTACTTTTACTTCACTTGAGTAGTTCCATTTCTTGATACTTTATAATTCTACTGCAAATGTAGTTACTAATTAGTTTACTTTGCATATTTAGCTCATTAATAATATCAAATGTTTTTGTATTATTAATAGCTCATCTACAAGCTCACAACGAATTGCATCGTGACATGTTGTGAGCTTGTAGATTGGTTATTTTTGAACAGCGAAAGTTTAAAAAATGCATTCATTTATCCAATTTGCTTTGGGTATGCTGTGCATAGACGTCTTTTATATTTTTTCTTTTTTTTAGACAGGATTGTTAACACGTTAATGATCAATAACTAGGCTAATAGTCCAATAACACCAGTAAGTCAAAAGGGAGACATCGAAGAGGAAGGATGGATGGGGAAGGATCAACATATGGAAAGTCAGAACAGGTTCTGACCTATATCCATATATGGAGATCTGGGTTTGAGGTTTGAGGTTTGAGGTCAGATGAAAAGTTGCTGGCCAATATTGATGACATCATGGATCTCCATATATGGGGTTAACTGCGACAGCAGGTCGCATTCACTATGACATCAGGGTCTCCACATCTCCATCCCTGATGAAGTCACATGATGTCACGAGACCTAGGCACCATATATGGTGCCCGACACACACTGGTGCCCGGCACACCGACGGAAAATGCGCTATTCCATAGTTAACTGGGACCTTCGGTCGCAATAATATGCATGAAGTACTGTAGCTTAACTTTTTCTTCTTTTGTTAGTTTTTTTGTACTTTTTAGTACTTCTTCCACCCCTGCAAACAAACACAGAACAATGGAAGGAGAAGGCAGGACATAGAACTGATAAATAAACAGGCTCCTCTGGTGAGACAGTATGGATGGAGTGCTGCAAAGCGCCCCAGGAGCAGCTTATAGACCACCAGGTACGGAGGCCGTTGCCAAATGGCAGACAGCTAGCCGCTGTCAAGGAATCTGACAAGAATGACAGCTCTCCATTATACCGGCAAAATGCTACAGGAGTCCATAGGAGTGTGTGAACAGTGGCCAGACGCACAGGGGTCGTGACCCCTGCAATCCACATTCAGCTGGTCCAGCCGTTAAACTGACAGATATTTAGCATTGGAAATGGAAGGAAGGGAGGTTGGCACAAGGTGATTTCCCTGAGGTCAAACTATTTGCCGTCATCCCCCTTACAGTGCTGATGTTATTTACAGGTGCGCATGTGTGCACGCTCGTGCGCTCGTGCACAGACTGCAGACACACACTGCAATCTTTCCGATACAGACGGAAAAACTCACCTTTTCACACTCATTCCCAAGAACTCTATTTACTACTATTTCCTAGAGGTGGAGAGTAACTGAGTAAATATACTTGATTACTGTACTCAAATACAGATTCTGAGGATCTGTAGTTCCGTACTTTACTTGACTATTAGATATTTATTAAAGGAAAGCTCTAGAGTACGGAGTACTTTTAAGTTGGCTGTTTTTTTAGTAGACCCAAATAAACCCAAAATTCTGCATGCCCCCTGTGACATCATGGGGCAACCACAGTGTTTATGCCGTTTGCTTTGATGGAATAATTGATTGAACACGTACGCCATAATATGATTTGATTTGGATGTGTTGTAATCTAATGTAATCCTGGGTGCTACACTTTGTTGGCAGAGGTTGGCAAATAGATTAAAACAATAATCAACACAAACACTTTATTTAGAACACACCCAAATCAAATCATATTACGGCATACGTGTTCAATCAATTATTCCATCAAAGCAAACGGCATAAATAATATTATAGTTTGCTTCTTCTACTTCTACCTACCCTAGGGGACACTGGGAGAACATGCAAACTCCACACAGAAAGGCCCTTTCTCAACAACAAAAAAAAAAGTAAAGTAAACATTCCCTGAAATGAAACTCAAATGGTATACTGTGAGATGTCATATTTAATGTATTAAACATGCCATACCAGACAGCATGGACCTGTGAATTGGATGTATATAGTCCAATTACATAATTCCCACAAAAAGTGAAAAAAGTGAAAAACAGGTCCCATCAAAAGAGGTTCATGGTCAAGGCGCTGTCTGCGCTGCATCACTATTAACACTAAAGAGCCGTGCCTTTCCTCCCGGTGGTTAACCGTTTCAGATTAAGATCCAGGTGCTAAAGGTGAATAGATTAGTGGATGGATCTCGACAGGTTTCCTGCTGTTAATAACCTGTGTCAGAGCGCAGACCGGGTGGACTGTCATGCACTAATCTCCTTCGTGAGCTGAGAGCAGAAACCCCAAAAGAGACCGACAGGCTCACTGCCTAGACAGATGGAAATTCAGAGGACAGTCCTCTGTGTGCGTGCGTGCGTGCGTTGAGGAAGAATTATGGTAGAATTATACATATTGTTACTGTATGTTCTTCACTTTTTGCTTCATGACGTGTTACATTTCACATGTTATACGAGTCAAGATGCAATGGCACAGGCCTGGTTTTGTGTACAGCTTGTTCCTAAGGACATAAACAGATTTTGCTCTTGTCGTGAACTATGATCTGATCACTTCTGTTCATGGCAAAACTATATACTTTACCACCAATCTGTGTGTCTAACATTCTTCTCCCCTTGGTATCATGTAATTAAAGCACAATCACAGCCACCTTGAAATACTATCTCTGACTCTTCTGGCATCATCAATTACTGATTGATCCAGAATTCCTCTACAGTAGGGCTGTCAGAACGAATTTCATAATATGAAAGAAATTCGAATATTAAAAAATATATATATATTCGAAAGCTAAAATTGCCATTCGAATGGAGCTTTTATCATTTATTAATTCTATTTAATATTTTTATTTTGTTTTATGTTATTTTATCCGCTCACTAAATGTATTGAGTAACGAATCTACCGCTGTGAAATCTCCCATCTGCACGCACGCACACACGGTCACACGCGCGCCTCGTCACCTCCTCCCTCCTCTGCACGCATGCACACACGCAGTCGCACAGCGCGCTGCAACTAAGAAGAATCACTCGCATGTTTTATTAGTACCGTCGAGTCTGTCGCATATTGTGGACAGTTTGAAAATGCGGGTCCTACGTGCATTAAACCATTAACGTTGGTCCGGCTGGTTTCATTTTGTCCTACGCGATTACGTGAATCAGCATGGCTGCGCCTGCAGTAGGCTATTACCAAAACAAACACATGGTAGGCTACTTTTGTGTTGCACATGGAAAGCAACTGAAAACGACCATGGATATATTAAAGACAGTTCCCCTGTGCTGCTGTGCACAGCGGAGATAATGCAAAACTCCAGGTACGAACCAAAACGCTGACTGTCTGAAGCTGATCATCCACGACTATATCTCCAGACTAGTCCTGCAGTCCCGCAATGAAGGAAAGACAATCTCGCCTCTCACTATAGTCCACTACAATGCCATTCTAGCCTTAAAACCTACATTTGTGTGTTATTCAACAATTACTTTAGCGCAAAATATAGGCATCTCTATATATCTTCATTGCTATTTACTAATGATGGCCTGTTCATCGTGACAGCATTCCGTTTAAAAAGAAAAAAGAAAAAGTTCATGATTCCTGACTAGCCTACTCACTACTCAGACTATACTGTATCAGAAGTATACAACGTTCACTGTAAAATGCATTTGCACTATAGACAGACAACAATCTTACCGTGCTGAGTGCACTGTGCTCAATAAAACAACAGTTTAAACGCTATTTTGTGCCGGAAACCATTATTACATGTTCTGAAAGTACTGTTTTGTCGTTTGGAAGGGGGGGCCCTCTAGTGGACAGAACGTGCATCGTCAAAACCTTGTTATTCTGTGTATTATTATAGGCTAAATATGAGCTAAAATACAATGTAAATATTCGAATATATTCGAAAATTACAAATAATTAAGCAATGAAATTCGAATTGGATTATAGAGGTGAACTGACAGCCCTACTCTACAGTGTGTTCATGTGTATGGGCATGTGAGTGGCATTTGTGTACCCGTGAGTGATTGTTTGATTGAGAGAGGGAGGGAGAGAGAATCTAGTGAAACACTGAAGACAAAATGACGAACGTCATTTAACAATGTTGGTCTGCGCCTTAGATTGAAATGACAAATATATTTGTCAATCGCAGTGAATGAGTTATGGACCACATGGTTGGCCAACTAAATTCACAACACCATCTCACTTGTTCAGTTTGTTGGCATTCCTTGGGTTGATGCCCCCAACGCAGTAAAACCACATTCACCACAGTTACAATTGAAAATACTTGTAGCCTATTATTCTGTATCGTACAGTCTAACAGGCCTTCCAACAGAATGCACAGTAGTAACACAAAGAGGAAACCATTCACTAGTGGGAAAAACTGCTGAATGAGATCCATATTTCCATAAGGATCTCAGTCTTGTCAATTTGTCCTCCACTAGACAGAAGCCAAAAGCAGTTTGCGGCTCTCTGCAACATTAATTCCTATTTGTGAGGGGGAAGTCCTGTGTTGCTTTAACATCTTTTTCTTGGGAGGATTTTTTATTTGATAATACAAAAGCAATTGGGGCATCAGCCTTTGCACAAGTGCAAGTGTGTGTTTGTTCTCTATGTTAATTTCCTTCTCATCCCCAAGGAACATGGATTAAACAGTTTTTGTCCTGGTAGATTGTCCTGCTCTGTGCCAATGTGCTGATTGTGCCGTTTTCCCCGCACAGTTCTCATCGGTTTTCAATGTTTCCGTATTTTTATCCTCTACATGCGCTTATGACTGAGAAACCAATTGCTTCTGGCGATCACCCCCTGCTGAGTGTGAAAAGAGAGTCTTAGAGAGATTATTCTACTTTATTAGACTTTACAGTAGAGATAAACAAGCTACACGTAACATGATCCGAATCTGAACCTGCACTGTCACAACTATAGGTCTGTGTCATAATGTGGTATACACTACAACAGTACCTTCAATGTCTGTGACATGTGAAGGTACTGTAGCTGTTTATTTCCAGTACATACAAAATATTGTAAAATGTCTGTCTGTCTGTGCGTACGTGTGTGTGTGTGTGTGTGTGTGTGTGTGTGTGTGTGTGTGTGTGTGTGTGTGTCTATTCCTCAGGAAAACAAGATTCTACCACTGCTCAAACTTTCCTGCACATTTTACATAATCTTTCAAAGTACGTGTTTTTTCACACAGAAAGCTTTTCAAATTGGAAAAATGTCTTGTGTCTGTATGATAAGAAGGAAAACGATATGCACATCCCAGTTTCAGCATACGGTGCTGGACCCAAAAAAATGAAAGTGGAAGTGGAATTGAGAAAGCCCGGAGGGGCGAAACGTTGTTGTATTTAGGTTGAAATAAAAAAGACGGGGAGCAGAACTATATTGTGTGCGGACATTCCACTTTTTTCTTCATTGTGTCTGTTATACCAAAATGCTTTGGAAGATGTTGCTTGTGTGGACCACACCACAGTACTTAATGGACAAAAGATCTTTGCAACTATTACATGTTCCATACTACTGAGAAATGTAGTTGATCTCTTGAATTATTTGAGTAGCAAAAGTATGTTAGGATTGGGTTCCTTGGCCTTCTGTCAGCGTACATAAGAAATATGATGCTGATGGCCGTAGTATGTGCGGTTAGACACATGGACAGTGGTGAATGCATGATGCTCTGTCTGCATGTGAAAATGAAAGTGAGGTAAATTTCCCCCGTTTTGACGGACAATCTCACAGTGTAACGGCGTTCAGGAAGACAATCGACCAGCTCGATGGATTTGGAAGAGGACGACTTTATTTGCAGAAAAGCAGTCCACACTGCAAGAGAAAACCTCTCCGGACTCTCTGGATGAAACACACACAGCCCTCTTGTTGACCAAAGACGAGAACCGGGTCCAGAAGCAGCCCCGATCAACACCGCTCCTCCGTCTATATCTATTCTGGAGTCCCGCCTCCTCACCGGACATGAACCAGGCGTTTCCTGACTTTTGACCAATGAGATCTGAGGCCTGGTTATTTCCGGTTAGATAGAGGCGGGACCAGGAATCAGAGTTTCTAACTGTTTGACCGGAGCCCTATCTTTATACACAAAGTGATAAATGGCATATCTAATGAATACATAGTTAAATCATAACAGAAACAGATGAAAACACTAAACACACTTGTACATAGTTAATATCTAAGAAATGTTTAAACGGAAACTAAGAATGAACCTGAACAGATTAAATGTAAGAGGTGATTAAAACAGTTTTAACCCAATCGAGCAAGTTATAATCTCATAGTCTCATAGTACATTTTTCAATCAGTATAAATTGCACTCCCTATTAATAGTTATAGCGTATACTTCTATAACCATTAATAGGGCCAGACTTGTTAAAAGTCTCTAAGTTTTAACTGTATATAGTTCACTCATTGCAAGTCAGTAACTCACTGGTTACCTACCAACATGGCACATTCCAGCTCTTCACCGCAGGGAACAGAGCTTCAAAGGGTTTAAAACAATGGCCTCGGATTCAGGTGTGAATTGTAAATGCCTCCTCCTCTGAGGAGTAGGAGACAAGCCATTTTACTTATTGCTTAATAATAATAATACCTTGGTTCATTTATAGAAATTATACGACATAAGCGACAAATATAAATGAATGACAGCTTGTCAGACCTGACATATATCTCTCAGAATTTTTGCATTAAATACCTCACTTCTCTTCGATTGGTGAACAAAAAATCACACCTGTGTGAAGTGAGGGGCGCTTGTGCTCTTATCATCGTACATCATCCAATAAAAAAATGTATATACTTCTGCATGAATTCATTTGTCAACTTATGTATCCAATCCTTATCCAATCCCCCACTCGTTCTGCCCCTGTCTATTCAATGTACTTGTAGATGGAGCCAAAGTTATGGAGACTTTTGGAGACTCCAAACATCACCACTAACCCTAACCCTAAGTATAGGCCGATTAGCCGATTTGCTCAGACACATATGACGTAAATTCTCATTTCATTTTCAATGGCATTTAATGTTTGTGTTAGCGCAAAAAGCCGATTTGCTCAGACACATATGACGTGAATTCTGCTTTCATTGTCAATGGCAAATGTGACACGAGTTAGGACAAAAAGCTGTATATAGGAGGGGCTAGCGCCCTTCAAAAATGTTGTGGAGGAATGTATTGAAAATGTGGATACCTGCTCTGATACAAAGAAATGCATCTCTTTCTCTCTCCATCATGCGCCCAGATATCGGACAATATTTCATTAAAATTTAGTTTTTTTATCGGTATTGAACCGGTATTCAAAGATATTGACTGATATCTTTTCACTAATTTTGACCGATATTTCACTGATATATATTTTTTTTTTCATAAAATCCATCTTCAGGTTGAATCGTTGCTTATAGGCCTACAGTATGTGGTTGATACCCATGTGTCACTTAGGGGGTGTGTGTCTGTGTGTGGCCACTCCTCCCCTTCTAATCAGCAGTTTCGACAAGTCGTTTTGCCCTCTTCTATTTGCCTGTAATATGGTTCCAGATAAATTACACTTTAAATTCCTATCCTTTTTTAATTAAAATCTACAGTTTGAATATAACATTGGAATCGTCTGAGGAAATATGCTGCTCCCTCATCGGTAGGGTGAATATCAACAAGTTTCTGCTGCTGCTGGGCTGAGATTGGGGCCGTGGCCGACATTTCTAACAATTTAGCCGTGAGATTACGTTTCGGCGCACTTCAAAGGGAGCCACACCTGTGGTGGAAATTAAGTAACTATAACATGTCTAGTCGAAATGTTGGTTTCTTCACCGTAGCTACACGGTGGAACAAGAATCCAGTAACTTTTACCAAAGTTCTGTACTTAAAGGGAAAGGAGAGATTTGGGTTACCGTAACCATCCTATAGGCCTAATGTAACTTCAAAGGTGGGTGAGAAATGCTCCATTGATTAGAAATTGTTAATTAAAAATCACACCCGTGTGAAGTGAGGGGCGCTAATATATTAAAGTCTCTGTGTATGTATGTAGGCTTTAGTTCCGACATACTATTGATCCGCAACCTCAATCCCTAACCTAACCATAAGCACAGGATCAGCGCATGTCGGACCATTGCATTATACATAATTATGTATATGTATATACATAGTATATGTATAAAACCAATGGTTTTCGATGGTCGTGACGTAATGACGATATGTTTTAGTGTCGGGAGGATTAAAGGTAATGCTCCTATGTATACATGTATATAATCTGGCACCACTGCCGTATCAGGCACAATTCGTCATTACGTCATTTGCTGGGACGGTGCACGCATCAAAATTGGCGGGGCGGCTGGGACGGTGCATACGGCGCAAAGTAACCACAGTATACTGCTAATCAACTTACAAATTACATATACATATACATAGTATGTATAACTAGCTCTCAATCATGACGTAATAAAGATGTGGATTAAAGGACCCAATGCCAGAGTGTAATTGGTTTTCGATGGTGACGTAATGACGATATGTTTTAGTGTTGTATACATACATGTATGTATGTAATCTGGCACCACTGCCGTATCAGGCACAAGTAGTCATTACTGAGATTTGACAGTTTGTAGCGGTCGAAAGTACTTGCGCGCTCTGCTTGCGCACTAGTACTAGTGTGCAACAAGCAAGTATGCACTCGACAGAGTGCAGTTCTAGTTACTTTCTAGATTTAGATTATTATTACAAAACATACATTAACCATTACCACTTTAGCCCAACAGTATACATTTCGGCCTTTTGAAAATAGCCGATCTACAAGCAATGTGTCACAATGTGTTGCATTGTGAGCTGGTAGATCTGCTATTTTCAAAATACATTTTATACATTTGAAAACGTATGAAATGGGACTTTCTGTATGAGTACTTTTACTTTCGGTAGGCCTACTTTAAATACATTTTGATGCCACTATGTTGAATTCTGAACATTTACTTGTAAAAGAGTATTTCTATATTGCAGTATTGAAATGAGTACTTTTTCCACCACTTCCTTCAACACCCTGTGTATAAGTGCACGTGTGTCCAGTGCCTTCAACAGCTGGTGAGGTCTGTGTATACGTGCACCGTGCACGTGTGTCTGGTGAGCTAACAGGCCAGAGACTTGTCGAGAGGTCGTCTCTATGGGAACGTCTATAACGGAACAGCAATGACAAGAGGTGGGAGGAATCTCATTTTCAACCTCCACAGACGTACAGAGTTCCTGTGTTCGCTGCTGTGTGCTGGTTGTTATTGCGAGGGGGAGACTGTCAGCCATGGTCATGTGATTATTTGCGTGCAGGTGCTTGTGCGTGCATGTCATGTGCATGAGTGTGTGTGCACGATATGGGGTGTACGTTGGCACAGTGTGTGTGCAGCTTGCTTTGTCTTCAACCAGCCAACATTCTCACATGTCTTCCCCCTTCTCTGCTGACCTCCATTGGCTCCTGGTTGCTGCCTGCGCAGAGTACAAAACTCTGATGCTGGCCTTCAAAGCATCCAAAGGTATGGCACCCCCTTATCTTCAAAGTCTGATCGGACCCTACAAACTGCTCTGCACACTCAGCCAACATTCACTATAAAAGCCGGGACAACGCTGCACACATCCCAGACTCTTCTCCCTTCTGGCTCCAAAACTAAGGAATGAACTTCCCATTGCAATCAGAATTGCAGACTCATTCCCAATCTTCTATATGTTGTTACAGGGACCGCCAGAAGCAAAGATTTTAGTTAAAAAACATTCGCTCTGAAAGAATATATATTCAAAGATGTGTTCGGTCAAAGACCTCTTTGACCGAAACGTTGCCTAAATATAAATAAAGTGTTCGTATTGCAAGTGCAGACGGTGTGCGGGTCTTTATGCACTTGTGCAAGTTTTTCTAGGTATTATAATAAAATCATGTTTTGCCAATTATTTCAGGCCCCACTTGCAATACCCTCAACGTAAGGTAAGGTAATTTTATTCATAAAGCGCCTTTCAAAACAATCATTATAAGGTGCTGTACAATAAAATAATAGAATAAAACAAGAACACACAGTCAGCATTAAAACCGAAATAACAAGGCTCACTCATCAGTGGGCCCGGCCCAGCCCACAGGTTGAAAATCACAGGACTATAGCCTACTGTAGGTCACACACTCACTCACGCATGCACATGCGCGCACGTCCGTGCCCACGCATGAAACAGTCCAGTGAAAATAGAGTCATCTGAATAAAGCTGCAGCATGTTGCCCAGTGTGAGACTTCACTGCTGCCCTTCTCTGTGGACCAAGCAGCTGTATAGGACACCAGGGAGACAGAGATAGAACTACCACTACAGTGAGCAATGCTGCTGCAGGGAGCCATTTCAATCTATTGATCTGTGCGTTATAACGGTGGATTTCAATGAAAAATTGTGGCAATTTTCATCTTAAGCTGCCTTTAAAACGTTTAAAAGCAGTCTGTAGGGAAAGCGATGGATGTGCAGAGGCTATGGCTTTGGATGGGTCTATCCGTTATCTGGCTTTGGGGCAGGGCTCGAAATTAACTTTTTTACTTGGTAGCACTGGTGCTCCCAAATTCAGAATGAAGGAGCACCAGAAAAAAATTAGGAGCACCCACCAAAATTTTACGAGCACCAATATGTAATCGATTTTTTACATTCATTATTATTACACTTGTAGCCTACAGCAGTGGTTCCCAACATTTTTCATGTCAAGCACCCTCAAATTGACACTCATTAGCCCACGGACCCCCATTTGAAAATATATGCCAGGGACCCCCATATGAGAAGATTTTTACGGCTCTAGCAGTGATTTTCAGTTATTTACATTTCAAGGACCCCCAGTTTGACCTGAATTAGGCTACCGTTCCCCATTTCTATCTCTGGGACCCATAAAATCAAAGTTAATTTAACTGAGTGTACAAATGTACAGTGAAATTGGTTTACCCATAGTATGTAGTACACTCTCAGAGTTTCAGACCCATAAGGGTCCATTTGGTTCCTAACTATCATTTAACCGAGGACCCCTAGGGATCCCCGGACCCCACTTTGGGAACCACTGGCCTACAAGCCAGTTGGTATGAGATGCTATTTTTGTGGCAATAAACCAGTTGAAAATATAATTAAATTCTAAATACTGTCTCTGCTATAATTTCTGAATTTGTAAATGGCTACAAAACCCTTTGTTTTATGTAGGCCTGCTTTTTGATTGAAGTAAAAAAAATAATATATATATATATATATATATATATATATATATATATAGGCCTACTGTATATATTTATGAGAAGTTATTTTCATAACGTCATCATAAATGTGTGTGTGTGACTCCACACATTCCATTCAATTGAGCCCTTTTGTTGTCTCTCACAGCTGAGGACCTCAGGTCCAGCTGATGTTGATCACCCAATCAGTCCACGGACTGACGGGAGGTTAGAGGAAGTAGAAGAAGCCAAGGAGATATTTCTTTAAACAATCATAACTCTGGACAGGAATGGACTAGGAACTTACTTTTTTTTTTTACATGCTCAGATCTTTATGCTCTACAAGTTTAAATCATCTCGCGGGAGGGAACCGGCCCGCGACACTTTCGGTCGCGATCGTTTTGGTCGCACTACAGTAATTATATGCAGTAGCACTGGTGCGCCCAGTTATATTTTGAGATCGCACAGATTCAAATTCAGGCGCATTTGCGACCAAAATGGTCGCTATTTCGAGCCCTGCTTTGGGGGGATATCTACCATAGAGCACATTTATCGGTGTACTTAATAACATTGTGAAGCACGCAGTCACACATAATCCACACAAACAAATTGTATTCCACTGTAAGACTTATTTTTTTGTAATTTGCTCAAGAGCACTTAGGTGATGCTGGTTGTGTCATGTGTAGGTGAGGTAAGGCCCAAACGCAGGACAGGCATGTAGTGTTCAAAACCAGGAATTGGTGTTTTAATTCAGAAGACTTAAAACAGACTGAAACAGGTGACAGGATACAATGACTCAACCAGGACTGACTGGGGAACAAGACTGATATACACATGAGGGTTGATTACAAAATGAGACACAGCTGGAGCAAACACACATAGAACCATGAAAACTAGACCAGGGAACAATACATAGAAATACAAGACCTAGATTGTACAATGAATGACAAAAGTCTGTGACAGGTTGGCAGTGCGGTAGAAAACATACTCAGAATCTTTACTTAAGTAAAAGTATCAATAGCTACTGCAATGTAGAAATAGTTACTAAGTAGAAGTTTGGCATTCCAAATTTACTTCAGAAAAAGTACAAAAGTATTGGTATTAAATATATACCAAAGCACTCATTATGCATCACAAGTTTTCCTTTTTTTTGTTGAAAATAGCAGATCTATACAAGATCACAATGTGTCACATCGCGACACATTGTGGATATAGAGAGTCGCAGTCCCGCCCCCAACGAGTGGCCCGGAAAATAATTTCCTATTCATTTTTCCCATAGTTGTTTCAGAAAGTATTTATTTAAAGACCGTTAAAGCCTCGGACAAAGCCAACTCGGCTGCTGACAAATCATGACCATAAACCCTATTTTTTGGGCGAACAAATAATTAGAAAGAAGAAAAAAATGACAGGGTAGAACACTTTTTAGTTTTTCTTTGTTTTGAAAGTACAGACAACTCACCAAAAGTGAAGACATCTCACCGGGGTGAGTTGTCTCCACTTTCTGAGACGGCGAAGTGAGTTGTCTGAACTTTTCGCTGAGATTATTTATTTATTTAACAGTAAAATCCGGTGAAATACTGTTGTAAGGAGAAGAGCGTCTCTCTCTCTCACTTGCGGTTCCCAAAGTGGGGTCCGCGGACCCCTAGGGGTACGCGACGCATAGCCAGGGGGTACCCGAAATAATTCCCACATTAGTGTTTTTTATTTCTCATAAATGCGCAAACATGGTGAAACAACCACAGAGTCACATAGAGAGCAGTGGTAGAACTACGTTTGCCAAGCTAGCTGCTGCCTGCTAACGATGCAAACAACAGCCTTGCCTGTCGTGTGTGTGTGTGTGTGTGTGTGTGTGTGTGTGTGTGTGTGTGTGTGTGTGGGGGGAATAGCACTAATTTTCGACATTTTACTGTGTCATAAATATATACATCTGTAGCCTATATTGTGATTGTGCTATCATGCCTAGACTTAATTATAACGTATTGTAGACATTGTTGTTGTAATGTTCAGAAAATGCAATAAAATAGACTACTTCAATATCCAATAGGAACTATATGTCACCATTAGTTCTAAATTCACCCCTTTTTTTTACTGGATACATTTTTCCCTTTATTTATTTAGTTCTTTATATGATGATTTCCTGCATATGCCTCAGGAAAGTGAAGACATCTCACCCTGAAAGTCCAGACATCTCACCCCGGGGTGAGTTGTCTGCACTTTTTGGTGAGTTGTCCGGACAACTCACCAAAAAGAGTAAAAGGGGTGAGATATCTTGTTACCCTTCAAATTATTACTATAGGGTGATGCCCAAAGAGGGTTAACACATTCCCTTTATATGCGGTGTACCCTTTGTCAGAGTACTTAGTTCTGTACATATTATCAACCCGTCTAGACACGCACGCGCACGCACACGCACACGCACACGCACACACACACACACACACACACACACACACACACACACACACACACACACACACACACACACACACACACACACACACACACACACACACACACACACACACAAAATCGTCACCTCAGCTGTTTCTCATACAATTGTGACATTTGGATAATTGAACTCGATTAGGGAAGAATCATTTGAAATAATGATCAATGATCAATGACAAAGTCAATATGGGCTCTGAGATTCTAAAAAGTAGTGTCCCTGCTCTGGTGCGTCTGGGTGCGATTAGGGATCGATTTCTCCACGGTGGCTCGAGCTTGGCTGGGGGCACCAACAAACACAATTGAACATGTTGGTAGGGGAGGGGAGCCTACAGGGAAGGGCCATCTCTGTAACTGCACTTGCAATTCATACAGTCATCTCGCATTCACGACGTCAAGGGCTAAGTCAAAGACAAAATTCTAGTTGTTTTTTGGGTGAACTATTCCTTTAAATGCTCAGTTGCTCTCCACGTGCATGCATTCGTGCATCTAGGATTGGCTGACACAAGGAACTCCCATAATTTGGTAACCCATTTTTCACCTGGTGCCAATTGCCTAAACTGTAATCCTGCTACTCTCCCTCCGACAACCCAGGGAGAGCCCCGAACTGAGCTCATGCTTCCTTCAAGGCATGAGAAGTGAGCAGGCCAGTTCTGATCGGTAGGACGTAGCACATGGAAGGAACACGTTATTCCAACCAGTTCCTTTCCCGCTCCATCAGGCACCCCAGCTGATCAGGGCGTATACCAGGATTACTGCATATTTTTTGTGAGGTTAACGACCCTAGGGGACACGGGGGGAACATGCAAACTCCACACAGAAAGGCCCTTTCGTCAACCCGTATGGGCGCTGAGGAGAGAACACAAACCCGGCCACCTCCCACAGCGTCCCTGGTGAGAATCGAACCCTGGACCTTCTAGCTGTGAGACGAGAACGGTGTTTCCGACTGTGCCACCGTGCCCCCAGCTATTCTGTATGTGCTATGTGTTCAAAGCAGGCCCTAGTCGCCTGGTGGGTGCCAGGGGGTGTCACTACAGTTTAGGTAAAGTAGTGCACATTTCAACAACAAGGTTGCAACAAAGTGCTTTACATAAAACATTAAGCACTGAGACATTGGTGAGTGTCAGTCACAGTGCAAAGGAAATACATTAGAATACATAAAAATGTGATAGGAATAACACTACCAAATAGTGTATTTGTTTACCAAATAAAACAGAAGAAATTATCTCAGTGAGAATAATAATAATAACTTTGTTTTGAAAGAACTAACAATTGTAGCAGACCTGTACGTTTTTGGAGTGTGGAGATCTAAAAGCTGGGGTGATATACTACTTTCTTTAGAATTAGTAAGGACTGCACCATTCTGAATCAGTTATTGCCGGATAATTCTTTTAGGGCGCTTTGTAAAGCACCATACTGAAGATGAATGCAAGATTTTTATTTTAGTTTTTACAAATTACAATTACAATTTAGTAATTTAGCAGATTCTCGGATCAGAGCCATGCACTTACAAGTGTCAAACCTTTGGTGATACATGCTGAGAAGTCCAACCATTAAACCCTACTTGGTTTACTGGAGTCCCTCAGGGTTTTTTACTAGCTCCACATTAAAAATCTTCACTGAAAATGTCCGATCTACAAGCTCACGTTGTGAGGTTTTCCCTAGACTTCTATGGTTAATGTTTAAATTTGGCTGTTGAAAATTAAATCTATAGGTCTATTATTACATTGTTGTGGTTTTTAATATTACATTACAGATTGAAGTTGAGCCCTGACTTTTAATCATCCTTCCTTGTTTAAAAAAAAACTAACTAAGAAAATTCTGGCGAACGTTCCAATGCATTGACTCAGTCTTTGTATTGGACCATTAGTTTGTGTAAAGGACCAAGGTCATGTTTTACTCCCCGTCATTGTTTAGTAGAGAGCAATGGCAATATGAACATACAAGCACATGTGCACGCGCACTCACGCACACTGTGGTGTGTGCACACAGGCAAGCTGAACATGCACACACAAGGCATGGTCTCTCTCTCTCTCTCTCTCTCAGGACACACATTGTTTGCCACTATACACACATTTAGAAACCGGTCCATTGCTGCCTCACTGTGGATGCAAGTTTGGATCCCACCATGAAGTGATTTATAGTATAATGCACATACACTCATATAAGTGGATCTGACAAACAGTAAATGTAACATGAATCAATCTGTTATGATTAACAAGCCACATTTAAGTATGTTCGTTTACAAGAAAATGTCAAGTATTTCGATTATCATCTCTTGTTAAAAATACAAGAACGTGTGCATTTATTTATGCAATGGATTTATTCACTCAATTCTAACCAATATTGTTCTGTACCCACACACAATGGTCAAAATGCATTAAAATTTATGGGCAAATGGTTATTAGGAACAGTAAATGTAACATGATTAAATCTGTTATGATTAACAAGACAAATTTACGTTTTTTGTGTACAAGAATGTCACTTTTTTCGAGAATCATCTCTTGTTAATAATACAAGAACGTGTGCATGTATTTCTCAAATGGACTCATTTACTTAATTCCAACCAATGTTGTTCTGTACCCACACAAAATGGTCAGAATCCAGTAAAATATACAGAATTAAGCCTTGGAAACCTGGACACGCCCCTTCAATAACTTTTCCCCCTTCAAGTAGTCCTCCTGTGTCCTCACATCAGACGCCATTTTCACAGCACCTGCACAAGCTTTCAACTTGTCTTCACTTCACAATTTTTTCACGTTTAAGGTAAGAATTAATAATATTAGCCGAGCATTTGATTGAGCTTCAATTTAGCAAGTGTTTACATTATGTTTTGTTTAGTAGCAGCTGTAAAAAAAACGTACTGTTTGCTGCTTTACAACACATGATCAAACTAAGCAGACGCACGTGTGACGCCAGTGACGGTTTTATTTCCACATGTGTGTGTGTGTGTGTGCGTGCGTGCGTGCGCGCGTCTGTAATCCACACACCTCAACAACCAGTTTGCCCCACCGACTTCAAATTTTGACACCCCACCACCAGAACTGCCCCAAAAAGGCCTCTGCCTGCATGGACTCAGGACAGGCAAAGGGAAGTTACTATATTTACCCAGGGTAACTGGACTAAGCTCAAGAACTTGTTTACAGCCAGGCCCTGCTCATAGAACATTTCATGGTAGGGGGATACGAACTAGCGACCTTCCGATATCAACATCGCTCCGCAAACCGTTCGGCCACCGCTGCCTCTTGGCAGAGAAACAAGAGTAGCAAATACAACTATTTACATGAGGTCTTACGTTGCCATTTAGTGCCCTAAACAGACATTAAAGTCCATTCTAGTCCATGGACTTTAATGAAAGAAAGAAAGAAAGAAAGAAAGAAAGAAAGAACCTACATAGGGACATTCTTTGCCACCATGATGCCAGTCATGAACCAATACAGCCACCCTGTCACAACGACTCACAACGAACCTCAGTGACCACGCAACAACGTACATCAACTAATGTCAATCAGTCTTCTATTGAACATTAACCATTGGAATTGATGGCTGTTATGTCAAAGCCCAAAAGCTCCATCTCCAACCAAATGGAAATAGCAAATTCACTCATGGGATTATTGAAGTGATCAAGAGCCACATACACACACACATACTGTTCCCTGGTACAACAACTGAACTCACATACTGTACAGCAGATACAACACAACAGACCAACTCTAGATTCACATGATGACTATAGCATTCAACCCCAGAGCCAGAACCAGTTCCATTGCCATTTGCCACCCGGTCAATGGGTCCCAAAATGACAGCAATAGCACACCAGCTTGAATCACACGCATTAAAAACACAAGCAGTAGCCAAAAAGCAAAAGACAAAGTTCATACCTTGAGCTGTCGACTCTTCCGCTTGACTTCATAAGATAGTTGTAGTGATGCCAGGGGAAAACTGTGGCTCTCTCTCCAGTTCATGATGAGACCTCCAGCAGCTCCTCCAGACTCCAGTCATCTCATCTCCATCCTCCATCCTCCATACATCTGGCTGGCTAGCTGGCCATGCAGTACTTCTCCTCCCAGTATCAATGGCCCCCAACCAGCCTCATTATCCTGGCTGCCTGATCTTCTCACTCAGCCTTGGTCTGGATGTTTCGCACTACACAGCACATAGCAAGCATTCTGCTGTAGTGCCTTGGTCAGGGGTTTAGGGCATAGGCTCCATAGGGTCCAGCATTCACAGCATGTCGTGGTCAGGGGTTTAGGGCATAGGCTCCATAGGGTCCAGCATTCACAGCATGTCGTGGTCAGGGGTTTAGGGCATAGGCTCTATAGGGTCCAGCATTCAGGGGTTTAGGGCATAGGCTCTATAGGGTCCAGCATTCAGGGGTTTAGGGCATAGGGTCCAGCATTCACAGCATGTCGTGGTCAGGGATTTAGGGCATAGGCTCTATAGGGTCCAGCATTCACAGCATTTCAGGGCTCTATAGGGTCCAGCATTCACAGCATGTCAGGGCTCTATAGGGTCCAGCATTCACAGCATGTCAGGGCTCTATAGGGTCCAGCATTCACAGCATGTCAGGGCTAAGAAGAAGCTGATCTTGGGGATCTGGGGTCGTCACCCTGGCCCGTGTACCTGTGGAGCAGGTTGAGAGAGAGACCATATAAGCTTTGAGTATAAGTATTGGCTATTTCCCCATATATACGTAAGCCCACAATGGGGGTTGGATTTTTGTGCTAATTGGCTTATTTCCATCGAAATAAGTAGTAAAGTGTGCCGCTTGGGATACTATTTACATTATGATTTGAGCAATGGAAATAAGCTAATTAGCACAACACCCCAATGCCCTATTCAATTCAATTCAATTCAATTCAATTCAATTCAATTCAATTCAATTCAATTCATTGGGGGTTTATGGTAGGGGAAATAGCCAATAATGCGCTTTTGCAGAAAATAACACCTGGACCTCTTTGGTGGGGACGTAACAACTACAAAGAAAAGTAAGAAAGCCTTCTAGCATCGAATTATCCTACAGTACCATTTGTGTGGGAACCTCTTTTGGTGGGTAGCAGATCTACAAGCTCTTAGCGGCGCGCTATGAGCTTGTAGGTCTGCTATTTTTTGAAAAATCGAACAACGACTGACACAGAAACATAGCTTTTTCAGAAAACTGTCAGGATTTAGAAGACATTTTTAGAATCTGATGTCAGGTCAGAATGGGTTAAACCATCATTGGTAAACAGTTAAGAAGAATTCAGTTTTTACAAGGATTTGGTCCTGTGACACCCCAAACAAAACATTGTGTCTGTATATATTTATTCTATTTATGTATATATGGGACCCACATGCACACATACAGCACTTAATGCACCTTTGTTTTTTTATTTCAACACCCAGTCCCTCCCTCCCTCTCTCACGCACACACACACATACACACAGTATGCTTAGCATAGGTATAGCTAACTCAGGTTTGTGTGCAATTCAGGTAACACTTTACAGCACTTCAAGCACCTTTGTTTGTTCATTTAATTTCACCCCCCCTCTCCCTCACGGCTCACACACACACACGCGCGCGCGCGCACACACACACACACACACACACACACACACACACACACACACGCACGTTAATGCTCACTTAGCATTGGTAGCTAACTCACCTGCAGAATGAAAACATGACCACGTTTGTTATTATGAAGATAACTTCTCTTTCAAGCTGTCACACAGTGTTGTGACTGAGCAGTTTTCAATTCCTAACACGCCAGACTACTCCACTTCATGGAGTGCAAAGTTACATTATAAGTTGTTTATATTTTTCACTCTGTTTAACAAACAAGTTTGCAGCCCGACGAGCCCGTGTGGGTGGGTGTGTGTGTGTGTGTGGAGAGGGAGGGGGCGTGGCTACCGGAGGGTTTTAAAGAGCGCGCTTGAAGCCTGGTTAGGGAGTGTCTGCCAATTCACTGGAGAGTCTACTTCAGCCATGTCAGACATACGGCCCGCGAGATGATTTAATCCGACCCCCCACTTGTAGAGCATAAATGTACGTCTGTCCAAGAAAAAGTAAGTCTCTTGCACATTCCTGTCAAAAGTTATGATTTTTTTTAAAGAAATATAAACCAAATGCTCAATCCCAGTTATGAGTTTCCCTCCCTAACTAGTCTGATTTGCTGTCAGCTGTGCTCCAATGAATGGACTCAACGCATGCATAAAACCAAGGGTTGTGTATACATTTACACATTTCTGCTGAGACAGTATTTGAAATTTAAATATTCTATTTTCAAATGGTTTATTGGTGCTCCATAAATAAAAATAGCATCTCTCATAGCAAATGGCTTCTATAGGCTACAGGTATAATACCAATAATACTACCAATTCACTGGAGCGTCTACTTTCTAGGGCAGTATTTTTCAACCCAGCCTTTTCATGTCAAGGACCCCCAAATTAACCCTAATTAGCCCGCAGACCCCCATTTGAAAAGATATGTCAGGGACCCCCGTAAGAGAAGATTTTTTTATGGCTCTAGCAGTGATTCTCAACCCGTTTAATTTCAAGGTCCCCCCCAGTCTGACATGCATATATACCCCCTTTCTTGGAAAAAATAACACGATTGGAACTATGCACAAAAACGAATATGACAACACAGCTGATTCTGAAATGTGCAGGTTTAACCTTACATAAATGGAAATAAACGTGAAGGTGACAAAAAACTGGTGATAGGAATAAACTCGCAGCGTGATATGGTTTAGGCCACACACATTGCTGCTTGTTTCTGTACTCTGTACAGATGCATGCAATGCATATCACCCCATCAGCATCTCTCTGACTCTTCTGCCAAATCTCACAGGATTACAACTATGTGGCATTGAGGTTACATGCTATACCCAGCACTGCCAGGATTTCCAGAGTCCTGTTGTCAATAATGCGGATACTCTGTATCTCTGTATCCGCATTAGTATGATGCAGCATAGGTAACATCCTCTTTAGCTGCAATTTCAAAGTCTCCTTACTACTCTGAAAACAAGAGACCTATTACATTTTGTGTTTGACCCAAAGAGTACTGACTCAGCTTGTTGTCTATTAAAAGTGCTGTTTTTTTTGGAGTTCAGAACAATCTTTCTACCTCAAATTTATTTTGGTGAAAAACAAAGAGAGCTGAATCGTCAGCAAACAGGAACAGGCTATGGTCACACTCTGACTTCATATCGTTTACATAATAAAAATAGGAGAGGACCTATTCAGTGGGCACTGAATATTATAGAAATACATTTACAATTTAGGCATTTAGCAGACGCTCTTAATCCAGAGCAATTTTCAGTAAGCAAATACAACCCATGGTAATACATGAAATATAGAAATAGTCACCAAGGATCATAAGTAAGCTGAGAAGAACAGTGTACAATGAAACTATAAGTATACATTATAGATTGCTATGTCTACATAATGTTAGCCTTTGCAACGTCTGCAAGGTCGTCAAGGCTAGGGCAAGTGCTGCGGGCTAAGCTGGAGTCTGAAGAGGTGAGTTATTTTTATTCTTTTTAAATACATTTTTATTTCATTTTTGGATGAAAGGTATACAAAGAAAATGCACATAAAACATAATTCAAACTATTTTCCAACTACAATCAGTGGCTTGCCCCTTGCCTCATTTAAAAAAAATCCTACCCCCAAACCCTAGCACCAACCACCGTTGACAAAAAAAAGAGAAAATATAGTAATGATTATAACAATTAAATACAACATAAAAATCGATCGAACAAATTGTAAATAATAAATAAATCCCTCCCAACCCACCCCGTCATAGGCCTGAAAAGAAAAAGAAATTAGCAAAGACTTAAACAAAGACCAAAAAGAAAAAAAGGGGATTATACAGATATAATTAGTTATATATGTCATGCTAGTTATATAGTAGAGGTCCTGTCCTAACTTGATAGAGAATATGGTTCCAGCTATCTATTGTTTGATAGTTTGCACCATTTAATCTAGCTGTCGAAAGCTCCATTGTTACAACATCAGTTAATAACTGTTTCCAGTGATTAAAGGGCAGAGAATGTAGAGCTTGCCATTGCAGTTCCAAATTTATTTTTGCAGCGGTACTTCCTGCCAGCCAGAATTGTTTCTAAACAATAGAGGAAGAGGTGAGTTTTCAACAGGGAGGCAGTCAGACAGATTTTTGTGAAGCCACTAAGGAAATTGGGACTTCCTGAAAGTTCATATAATGGCCTGTTGTGGCGCTGTCATTGGGCCCAAAAAAACCCATATCTCCATAGAGGTCCATGTATTTGGGGCCTTGGGCCCAACTTCACCTAGACTGTATTACCTTAATAAACATGGTCATGAATACTTTCTACTTCCAGTCACTAGTTTAAAGTCTCATTTCTCATGTCATAATATTATATGACTCGGGAGCATGTACACCTTTCCCAAACAACAAACCACACACCTATCGCTGTGATTTTTACAGCCCTTGACAACAAGGTATAGGAGCGCCAACACAGCAAAGCCTTGAGAGTTGTGAGGCGTGCCCGACGCGCAGAGCAACCAATGACCTTGTGCACGGAGCAGCGTCAGAATCACAATCAACGTTATTGTCACATCAATGGGGGGATAAATACAAAAATAACAATTATTTACATATTTACATATCTAATAAGTGCTCTGAAAATGCACACAGGCTGAGGCCATGCATGTGACCACTCCACTTAACATGGTTAAATCGTTACCTTGTTAACTGTGCCAAAATGCAGTTTTGTACGTGCACGGGTAGCCTGGTGGCACTGGTCCAACCTCTCTTTAGTCCGACCCCAAACCCCTGACGGGGGGACGGATTTTTCGTTGGTGCGCGACTCTTTGTGCCCCTGAGCCCCTCTAACATTCACATGGGCACCATTTCATTTCGGTATATGATCCGGGCTGGAGCCGGATGATATGCTTACGTCATGTTGTAGGCAATGGTTTGCCTACAACAAACAGGAAGCTGTTTGTTGCTTCCTGTTTGATTAAAAGCAATAAAAGCCCTCGTAAGCGAGAGCTTTTATTGAGAGGGAAAAGGAAGTTGTCGCCGCCTGTTCATCCTTTCTGGCAACTACAAAACAATACTACAACATGACGTAACCACATCATCCGGCCCCAGCCCGGATCATACGGACTTTTGAAACAGAGACCAGGCTTTCCTCCGAGGCGGTGGAAAGCCTGGTGAGGCGAGGTTAAACATTCACTGGCATTTGCGCCTCTGGGTGGGCCATGATTCCAGTGAACGCATCCCATAATGAGCCCTGATCCAGGAATTGACAATGACATATAGGCTAGCTATCATTAGCACGCTAACGTGGGCGGATAACTGACAAATCTCATGTAGGCTACTATAGATTGTACAAGCTCAGTTTTTGTTGTAGCTTTTCATGTAGTTTATAAAAACACAAAATGAGCGTCAAACCGATGATTAATAATTTACAAAATAATAAGGCAGCATCTAACCAAGCAGCGGTGGCCTGCCCTGTTACATGCATATAGGAGAAACACTGATAATTTAAGAACCTTTTTATCTGTATCACTTTCATATGATTTCATTGTGTTGCATCACAGAGCCCAACGGGCCACGCATGTAGCCTATTACTCAAATAAACCTCCCCCAGCAACATACTTGTTTTTACAGGATTCTATTGTATTTGCTTTGTTGTTTCTGGATCAGTGTGTGTGTGTGTGTGTGTGTGTGTGTGTGTGTGTGTGTGTGTGTGTGTGTGTGTGTGTGTGTGTGTGTGTGTGTGTGTGTTTGTTTGCGTGTGCATGAGGGGTTGACTTAATTGATTACCGATATGATTAATATTTTCATTTACTTACTTACTTATACGCCTGACACCCTTTCCAGGGTATAGGCCGTCGACAAGGGACCTCCAGAGTTCTTGGTCACTGCGTCATGGCGTTCTTTTCTATCTGCGACTAGGTGCCTCCCAGCCTCTTGGTGTCTGCCTGGAGATCCCTCCGCCAGGTGTTTTAGGGCCGACCTCTGTTTCTCTTCCCCTGGGGGTTCCATGTCAGAGCCTGTCTGGTCGTGTTTGACACTGGCTTGCGTAGTGTGTGCCCGATCCATCTCCATCTTCTTCGTCCGATTTCATCTGCTGCTGGGAGTTGTTTGGTCTTCGTCCATATAGGTCTATATTGCTGATCTTGTCTGGCCAGTGTATTTTCAGGATTCTTCTGAGACATTTATTGATGAAGGTTTGCACAATTATTTGTTGTGGTCTTTGTTGTTCTGAAACTGGATGAACTGATCTCTATAGAGACATTTACTGTAGGGTACTACTTAATTAAGGAATGGATGCATACTCTCAAGTCTCAATGGTCTTCCCTGTTAAGGTCAATGAAAAATAAATAAAAGCATGTAGCTACTTTTGGAATAGCCTTCTTCAGTATCTTGCGACTTTCACTTGTAGGCTACAGTAGCCTACAAGTGACTCAAGCACTGTTGTACTTTGTCTGTTTATTTAATAACAAACTATTCCGCAGAGAGGTAATTAAGCGCTCTGCTCAACAGTGCAAGTGTTGTTGTACATGTTCAATAATGTAACTGCCAGCCTTGTTTGTATGAATACAGTTTTTTTAAAACATATGTTTATTGATTTTCTTTACAGTAGAAAGAAGTCATTTCAAAACAATTGACATATATCCCCCCCCCCCCCCCCCCCCCCCACACATCCCCATGGCAGCACAAATACAAACAAAATCTTATCAGGAAATGTTTTGACAACAATAAATACAGAACAAAAATAAATAAATAATAATAATAATAATAACAAAAATAAAAATAAAGCGAAAATAAAACACATTACATAAACAAACAAATGCACAATGTCCGTCACAGTTCCCTACCCCCACCCCACAGCTGACTACTCCAATTAACCATGACTATACGTATGAATACAGTTATGGCAGTATGCCGTGGGAAAAATCTATCTACAGCAACAACATGTTCAAATATCAATATTCTCATACATCAGTAAAGATCAATGTTTACCTGAAATCAACCCGAGCCATGATGAAATAAGTCAATGACCAGTGCAACATGTAGGTGGAAAAGTAAAAAAGAAAAAAAAAGAAGAAAAACAATAATGTTTTGGTTGTGGAAATGTTTTCTACTGCTCATTGGTTTTGCCACATTGTTTCGAAAGGATATAGTTGAAAAAGACAGCGAGGTCAAAACGTTGTATTATTGCTGCTGTGCTGTGAAAAAAAAAGATAATTTAAAAGTGAGTTTCGAGCCCCCATCTTGTTTTTCATGGTTCTGTTTTTGCAGTTTGGCTCAGCACCAAAAAACTGAGGATGTGCGTTATTCTTTTTTTGAAGCGCTGGCCTACCAACTTTCTAAATGATCAAATACCCTTTTATTTGTCAAAGCCGATTATCCTCTGAAATAAACAATAAACACTTAATCATTCCAAGAAGAAAATAAATCTCAACTGAGATAAATAAATGTCCTGAAATTGAATTAACATGCCATCCACATGGCCTTGCAGTGAACCCTTTGTCAAAGCCATTTCCCTGAGATTCACAGATAAATGAACTCACGCAGCTCTGTTCGGAGCTCAGGCACTTCTTATTCCACCCGGTCATCGATTAGAAGAGATGTGTTCAATAATTCAAACAATGGCATAGGAAAAAGAGAATGCAATTCATCATGAGTCATGTCATTTGGGTGTTGGGTGCTGACCCCCGGAGACAGGCCACCTAAATCATCATATGACATCACTGATGGCGGTCATTTATAACTGTGTCGCTCTAATGATTACTGTTTAGTTGCTGGGGACTCAGTGTGGCTCAGAGCTTCTCAGAAAACCTATAAAACTATAACTCAGTCCATTATAATAATGATGATGATGATGATGATGATGATTGGTTAAAAGACAAACTAGAGGTGTTCAGGAAATGTTTGGTTATGGAACACCGCCACCAAAATAAAGGAGAAAATGCAATTTTCATCATGGCAAAATTCGAATATCTGGCATTTTATATCAGAGCATATAGTGGAAAGCCGAGTGAGAGAGGGAAAAAAAGAAGCACCCCTGGTTGGGTCAGTGCTGTGTTTTATTTCCACTATTGTGGATAGCGATAACACATTTTAGCATTACTGTGTCCTAATCACAGCTTAAAAATTAATTAATCATGATTAATCACCATTCGAACTATGTCCAAAATATGCCATGTTTTTCTGTATATTGTTGTGGGAATGGAAAGATAAATGACAGAAGGCGGTTATATACAGAGTTGGGTGTAACGAGTAACGGAAAATATCGTTACTGTAACGACACTACTTTGGTCGGTAGCGAGTAATATAACGACACTACTCCTCCAAAATTAATAATCACACTACAGTTACTGGTCGCTTTAGCGCTGCCGTTACTCGCTACTTGCGTCATGTGGCTGCTTTCAGCAGTGTTGCTTTAGAGAATAATGCACACAACGGAGATGAGTTGAACATGAACACTAATGGTGCGCTGGCAACGCAGTACGCAGTACGGACTAGAACATGTCAAACCGGTGTCAGATCATCAGCAGCACAGCATTTTTCGTTACTGTCGTGGACTCGTAGGGTGGCCAGACGTCCGGTTTTAGACCCACCTTTCCTCCTCCCAACTCAACCTCTGGCCGGACACATCATTGTCCGTTTTTTGTGATATAGCCTACAGTGCTTGTGTCATAACTGTCATTTAAGTCGTCTCTGTATTAAAATCTCCGTAGCACTTTTCCGCTGCACAGAAAGCTCCCAGTCTCCCCACTGTCACAGAGACAGAGCAGGCGTGGGGGTGTTGCCATGTCCGCTTATTACAAGCGACTTTGGGCTTGTTTTATGATAGCCCAGTCAGGCTTCTTTTGGGCTGTTTTCATAGACATGGCTGCTTGTTTCTCTTATAAAACCTGGCAACACTGCCAATGGGAGGGTCCGTTTGTTTGTTGTAGAACGTGTGCTCTCACAATCACTAGTTAGTTAATGTAGAGATAAATAAACCAAATATGCCGAAATGAAAAACTACATTTAATGAGCAATGGAGCAGGGGACTCCACATCATAAAGAAAGGGATCCTAAAGCACTGTGAACATAATTATAGTCTACTGATTTATCTCAGTCTCATTATTTTATTTGAATATATATTGTTGGGAAAGTTAATATTTGCCTAGAACCACTGGTACAGTGGTTTTCAACCATTTTCATATCAAGGTCCAGTATGTATTCTGCATTTTAGCCATGGACCACCATTTGATGAGATTTGGCCTCACAGACCCCAAACTAAATATTATATTGTTGTGTGGCAGTTCAGTGCAAATTATTTGACAATGCATCTCAGGCGATTTTATGGAGTAACGCAAAAGTAATGTAACGAGTAATGTAACTAGTTACTTTCTCCAGGGAGTAATAAAGTAATGTAAGGCATTACTTTTTTCAAAAGTAATATGTAATATGTAGTGCCTTACTTTTATGAGTAACGGACCCCAACTCTGGTTATATACATTTAACATACGGTACCTATGTTTACATCTTTATAACAAAAAAAGTGTATCAGGATGGTGACTCTGTCTCTCACCCCTTGTCGTGCTATGTGATTTGAGACTCTGTCTATGTAAATTGTGCAGCCTTTTATGGCAATAACCGACATATGTTGGTTATTGCCATCCAGATAGGGTTAGATGTGGCAGAGTGGATGGGATTATGGGATGTATGGGGCGGTTCATCCATAAGCATGGATTAATTGCGTTAACATTTTTTATCTGATTAATTTCACAATTTAATTAACTCACTCACAAATTTTGACAACCCTAATTAATTTACATTTATTTATTTTTACATTAACCACTTGAACCATAGCAAGGTACTATACACCAGTGGTTCCCAAAGTGGGGTCCGGGGACCCCCAGGGGTCCTTGAGGGAGATAGTTTGGAACCAAATGGACGAGTCTGTAACTCTGAGAGTGTACAAATGGAACCAAATGGAATTCCATTTGTACAATCTAAATTGGGGGTCCTTGAAATTAAACAGGTTGAGAATCACTGCTAGAGCCGTAAAAATCTTCTCTTATAAGGGTCCCTGGCATATCTTTTCAAATGGGGGTCCGCAAGATAATTAGTGTAAATTTGGGGATCCTTGA
>NC_137864.1:23616125-23651125 GCF_963924005.1 Protomyctophum bolini
CCTCTGACTTACACTACATTCATAACCTGGTACATACTGTACATATTTCCTTTACATGCTTGATTCAAACATTACAATGCAAAACCTGCCATTGTGTGGCCTGGAAAATGAAAGGCATTGAGGTTCTACTCTTACACAGTGTCTGATAAGAATAGTTTTATACCTACTGTAGATTTACTTTTATTTTTTTACATTTTAAAATGAGCTCGCTTTCCTGGATTATTATTATGTATTAGGATGTAGAATATCTTTTAAATGTGCATGACACAAAAAGAGACAAATTATATGTAAAGAGAATCAGGCTTAATGGATTACATACAGCGATCTGAGGACCACTGGTCCACTGGTGCAGAGAAACATTTTTGAATCCCTGACCCACTGCTAACCCCTCCATCCTGGAGTCTGGCGATTTCTCTTCTTCAGTTCAATCCATATGCCTTTCTCTGGACGTAGGATCAGCTCACCTACTGGACGGAGGTCTTCGCGTTTCTGACACGATACAATGTTGAAGTTAAGCAGAATCGATGCCAAGATCACCTTTTCCTCCATTATTGCAAAACGCTGACCTGTACAGTCATCACAAAGGGAAGGGACAGCTTCGGTAAATGTATTTTTGATTTTGTATTATTATTTTAAGAAATGTAGTGACAACGTGAAAATATTCTACGTCTTGCCTGAGTAAGGGCTAAAAATCTCATCAAATGGTGGTCCGTGGCTCAAATGCAGAATAAAAATATATGATTTTGAAAAAACCACGGTCCTATACAGTTGACCTTACATAATTATATACAGTTGACTATACGTGTAACGTATACAGTTGATCTTACCTATACAGTTGCGGAGGCCAGCGGAGAAGGGTATGTATGCATATGGAGGCCTCCCCATGGAGTTCTCTGGCAGGAAGCGCTCAGGTCTGAACTCCTCTGGCTCAGGGAAGTAGCGCTTGTCACGGTGCAGAGCGTAAGGTATCATCATGGCGTTTGCACCTTTGGGGACCTTGAAACCATCTGTGGCCACAGAAGCAATCGTTTATTTAGCTGTGGGGACGGGGAGTAAAGGGTACCTATACGGACGGCTGCAATTCGAAACTGAACCCATAAAATCTGAATCCCCCACCCACCCCTCTTCCCCTCACTGTATATGTTTTTTTCCCCCTTTTTACCTTTATGATTTCCTGTTTATTTGTACGTCTCTAAATGTTATGATGAATTGAACATGGTGGACTCTATTGTAAACAAGTGTAATGCTTTATGGTGGTGTCCACAGATAACAGTGTTGTATTGAGTTGTGCTTGAAATGTACTGTAATTCTCCAATCTGTTAATAAATTCTTCAATCAATCAATCAATCAGTACTAAAAGATCGGCCACCGAGCCATTCCTATACCCATGATGGATGCTATATCACTCACTGATCTCGCAGTCTTCGCCGATGTTGCGGGCGAAGAATGGCACAGAGGGGAAGAGACGCAGAGACTCCTTAACCACACACTCCAGGTACTTGAGCCTCTTCAGGTCCTCAGTGTTAACAGGCCGGTCAGACTCGCCTACAGCAAACACAGGACAAGTTAAGAACAGCAGTGGTTCTCAAACTTCAAGGACCTCCAAACTAACAATATTTTGGCCACGGACCCCCATCACAACGTGTCGTAAGCTTGTAGATTTGACTATTTTTAAGTAGATGATGTATAAAGGGTTAAAGTGGTTAAAGTTTGATGCTATAACTCATTTTGATGGGGACCCCCTGGAACCCCACCAAGGACCCCTGGGTTTCCCCGGTCTCCACTGAGAAGCACTGAAATACAGGACACATTTCTGAAATTATTTTGAATTTCGTCTTGAAAATCTTTTGAAGTCATCATTAAAAAAGAGGAAAGATAATGGGGTTAACTACTCGTGACTCCATACAAGTGTCCCTGCCCATTGTTTGTTGGTAACCAGTGTGTGCTACAGGGGTTTTAAACACTTTTCTTTTAAAGGCCCATTATTTCTTCTGCATTAGAGCCACGGACCGCCATTTGATGAGATTTTGCCTCACAGACCCAAAACTATAATATTTTGTTGTTTGATAAGATTTTGTCTACAATTCCATGCTTTTGGCAAACATTCTTCTGCATTCTCTTCAGCATTCTCTAATTGTGTAGACTTCTTGTAAATGAGGTAATGCAGATGTTTCACAATGATTTAACTCTTGAGAGTTAAATTGTAAAATGAAACCAAATTAACCCTCTCAAGGGTTAAAGATCTATAAGGGTCCATTTGGTTACCAACTTTCCATCATTGAGCCGAGGGCCACCTGGAACCGCCTTAAGGACCACTGGTGGTCCCTGGACCACTGGTTGAAAGCCGTGCTGTGCTACAGCATACTCCCTAGACAGGAAACATGCTACTCTAAATGTAGCGGCAAATGCATTTAACATTGGACACTGCAATTTGCTGTCGGAAAAAGATGTACGTCACATTAATATTGTGAATCAAGTGGATGTCGGGATGCCAGAGGACAGCCACTGCCATTTGGACCAGCGCAAACGTTTGCACCTAAACTCGCCTCGACCGCTGCTTACGTAATGGAAACCATGTAGGGCTGGACTGGGTCAACAATTCAGCCCTGACATTTACCGGCACGCAGATAGCAGATACTCTACCGGCCCACTCCGTTAAGGCACACACAAACAAACAGATAGCAGATACTCTACCGGCCCGCTCCGTCAAGGCACACACAAACAAACAAACCTCCGTGTTCTAATAATTACCCACCCATTCATTGGTCGGCCCATCGGACGTCGAGTGGCCAGTCGAGGCCTGAGGCCGTAGCTTGTAGATCTACAAGCTACAGGCTTGTAGATCTGCTAATTTCCCTGACTTTTGTGGGACACTCTTGTATGATGAAGTATAGGGCATTAAATTACAGGGGAAAAAAAGGTTAAATATAGAGATACAAGGTTTGTGTGACGGCGATGATAACTCAATTACGCTACCTATATATTTTGGCTTGGAGCTTTGTGTGCTGTAATTAATTATGCATGGTAGACACTCCCGGTTGGAAACCTTGTATGTCCAAAACCGTTCCTTTGTTATTATTATTTATAAACAAAATAGTTAAAATAACTGATCTACAAGCTCACATTGCAGATCTGTTATTTTCACAAGGTTTATGCGACACTTGTACGATGTAGTAAGGCATTGATACTACAAAAAAACAAACACAAGGTTTCTGCCTGACAGCAAGGAAATGACGTTCAACACAGATGAGTCAAAGCAAGGCCCTCTGGTCTGGAAAACAGATGATGTCATGGAAGGCGAGGAGACATGTGACGTGGTGTTCTTTACCGAACACCTCCTGGAGCTCCTGCTGAACCTTGGCCTGGACGGCAGGGTGACAACCCAGCAGATGAACGGCCCAGTTCATGGATGCAGCTGTGGTGTCATGACCCTGGGGAGGGGAGGGGAGGGGAGGGGAGGGGAAAGAAAGAAAGAAAGAAAATGTAGTAAACTGGGCTTGAGTTGGCCATGTACTTGGACTGCCTTTTTCCATCTACACCAAATCACTTTACCAAAAATTGGTATCACACACGAGTTGTGTGATTTGAACACTGTGTGAGATCTCTCTCACCTCGAACATGAAGGTATCAACTTCCTCCTGGATGTCCTCGTGGCTCAACTTTTGTCCGTTCTCATCGGTGGTCTTCAGCAGCATGTCCAGGAAGGCCCTCCTCTTCCTCATGCCCTGATCAGACTCACTGTCTGACTCATAGTAGTTCTTGAGGTAGTGTGCTCTCTCATCGATCACCTGCAAACAGGGCAGTTCATCTATGAGTGTCCTGAAATTGACACTGTATGCTCATGTGGGGAGCATGGAACCTCTCATTTCCAACGTTTTTGGCTGGGGACCCGCGAAAATGCTTCGGCCATGTCTCGCGACCCTTGTCCCGCCTCCCCTCTCCACCCCCAATACAAACTGACTGCAAGAATAACCTTAATAATAGAGAAAATATATCATAAATGAATACTGCATGAAACCAGATATAATCATTAAGGAAAGGACATTTGTATGTGTACTATGTAAACTCTCAATTTCCATTTTCCAGCCATTCAGTTACAAAAAAGGGTGGGGGGTGGTTAATAATGTGCCCCCCCGTCAAGACCCACGGGTTGAGAACCCCTGCTCTAGAAGAAAAGTGCTGAATAAGTTTTGTATACACATATTTTGAGGGCAAAAATGAAGGTTGAAGAGGAATGTGGTCTTATGAAACTTCCTCAAGAAGTTTTCATATATTCTAATGTATTCATCAGTTGTTTTTATCACAGTGTTCTTTAATAACTTTTTTTTAAATCATATTTTAACAATGCAGATAAACTCATTTAATATTATTTTCACCCAACTTCAACTTTTTAAAATAGGTAATTACTGTACCATGTATTCATGTCTGTAAGGGGGAGCAGAATATATTTGTGTATTTAAAAAACACAAGGGAGCATAATGATTTATCTATCGGACAAGTTGTTATGTTCTCTGGTGACTGGGCACCAGTCTGGCGTGGAACATCTAGTGTGCCTCAGAAGGCATATTTTTTTAATCATGATTTCTAAATATAAGAAAGAATTAAACCGTATCAATCCTCACAGGGATATTTGGATATTTCAGTAGTGACAGCAGCATAAACAAAGCAACAAAGTAGAGTAGACTGTAAAGTATACTAATATACAACTCCTTGCAACAACTATCTTGAGGAGATAAAGGTAACATAAATGAGCAACAACTTCCTTCAGTTAAACAGTAGCAAAACTGAAGCCCTTCTTGTTGGCACACCACACCAGATTCATTCATGCCCATGTCGCATCTCACCTTCGACGGCCAGTTTATACCCTTCTCCTCCTCAGTCACAAACTTGGGTGTCAAGTTTGATCCTCACCTGACATTCAATGACCACATAGAGCATCTGTGCAGAACCGCATTCTACCATCTCAAAAACATCTCCAAATTAGCAGATGCAGAGAAGCTCATCAATTCCTTTATCTCCTCTAGACTGGACTACTGCAACGCCCTCTTCATTGGGATTCCTGGCAAAAATGTACAGAAGCTGGAGTACATTCAGAACAGCGCTGCCAGGGTCCTAATGAGTCCGTAAACACGACCATATAACACCCATCCTCTTCACACTGCACTGGCTCCCCGTTACAGCCAGGATCGACTACAAGGTCCTGCTGATCACATACAACTGCTGCATAAATGGACACGCCCCTCCTTACCTATATGATACGAACATGTTCTGTACAGGGGAGGACATCCAGCAGCTCAAGATGGTCTTAACAGCCGAAATGAATAAATTATCCTTAAATGTAAGCAAAACAAAATGTATGGTATTCGGAAACCGCCAGATACAAACAGATATCCAGTTGATTATAGAAAATAATAAAATAAAAAGAGTATATGAAAACAAATTATTGGGAGTGATTCTAGACCATAGGCTCTGCTGGAAACCCCATATAGAATATGTGAGGAACAAGATGGAAAAGAGCATCTCTGTCATAAATAAGGCAAAACACCTACTCAACCCCAGCTCATTGCACACACTGTACTGCGCAATGATCCTACCCTACCTAAGCTACTGCTCTGAGGTATGGGGAAACGCCTACCAATCTACCATAAATCCACTGATTATACTACAAAAGAGAGCACTAAGAGTAATAAACAATGAAGGTACCGGGACCACACACACCCACTGTTTTTACAATCACACCTTTTGAAGTTCACAGATATGTCAATGTTAAAATTCTACAAATCATGTACAAAGCAAGATATAACCAACTATGCCCCTTCTGGGCACAGGTCTCCACCAGGAGGATAGGAGTGTGTGTGATGTTTTGCAAAATATTTAGGAGTAATATAAACAATTTTCTTCATTTTGTTGAGGAAATGCAGATCCAGATCACTCAGCATCTCTGAGGATAGAATTCTGGCAGAATTTTGTACAAAATGGGCCACTCCTGAAAACTTTGGAAGGCAATCTTAGCCAATCATAGTAGAATCTGAGAAATCCAACAGACTCGTCTTGATCACATGACTACAGAGATCATGTGTACCGATTTGCGTGAGATTTGGATGAAATCTGTGCGACTAACATAAACAATGTGTTTTCCAGAAATCGGCCTCATGGTGGCGCTATAACCGGAAGATGTGGAGGGATGCAGGGAAAATGTTTTTCCATGGCCTCTAGGGAGTGCATACATAAGTATACATTGTATACAGATGATGCAGTTATAGGTAAAAACAGGAATTGCCCTGTTATAGCGCCACCGTGAGGCTGATTTGGAAAAATATGAGTTTGTCATGGCCTAGTGGAAATGTGCATGCATAATTCCACAGAAATTGCACACTGCGTTTGTGATTTGTGGCATTTTGTTCGAAACGGACCAATCATGTGAGCTTTGGAAGCCAATCTTAGCCAATCAGGATGGAAGATGGGAAATGGTGCAGATTCGTGTTGATCACATGACTAAGGAGATAGTATATACCGAATTGTGTGATGTATGTATAAAATGTGTACGAGTAATCTACAGAAATGTGTTTTGCCTAAATTGGCCTCATGGTGGCGCTATAACAGGCCGTTGAGGAATATTTGGGGCAGAGGTTCGTCGTTGGCATCCAGGGAGTGTATGTGCAAAGTTTGGCATGGATGGGGCCAACGGTGGCGCAGATTACCAAACTGCGCACCATGGGGGACGGGGCCTTTTGCTCGGCAGCACCACGCCTATGGAACAGCCTCCCCATGGACTTGAGTGTGCCGCAGACTGTGGAATGTTTTAAAACAGGCCTGAAAACGCTCCTGTTTCGGAAGGCTTTTGAACCGTGTTGAACTGTTGTCGCTTTGCACAGTTTTTTAACCTTCTATGATTGATTATACGTTTTTAACCATGTAGCACTCTGGGATTCCCTGTGAATGAAAAGTGCAATACAAATAAAATTATTATTAAAGTATTCAATCAATCACACCACCCATAAACCCCACCGCACACAAAGCTCCTATATGTCTGCATCATAATTACAAAAACAAAAGAAAGACAAATAAAATAAAAACAAAAGCATTGTTTAACATGTTTCAGTGCCCCTGTCTTGCCTTCCCTACTACAACACTCACACTGGAGGTGAAGGAGTGGAGGATCTTCAGCCTCTTGTTATGCTCCTGACCTTCACCAAAGTAGTTGTAGACAAAGTCAGGCCAGTACCATGGCATGCGCTGTCTGCGGCTTAGAATGTCACTCATCCTGAGGTCAGAAAAACATACAAACACACAGCACACATCAGAATCAGCTTTATTGTCACATCACAGTTTTAGGCCTTCAGGTAAAAAGTGGGTGGAATAAATGTTTGTACATTTAGTTACCATCGTGCCATTTGTTCCAAGAAAAACAAGGTAAAGGAATAGGAGGGGGGCTGGGGTTAAGGAGATAATCCCAAAAGGTACAGGTAAAGGGTTTTCTTATGTGTGGACTGTGGGTCTTAGATATTTACTAGCTTTTGCCACAAGCAGTACAACCGAAAGGTCCCTTAGCATAATTACAAGCTTTTGCTTCTCTTAGCTTTTTCCAGTGCATCAAGACTGTGTGTGTGTGTGTGTGTGTGTGTGTGTGTGTGTGTGTGTGTGTGTGTGTGTGTGTGTGTGTGTGTGTGTGTGTGTGTGTGTGTGTGTGTGTGTGTGTGTGTGTGTGTGTGTGTGTGTTCTCTAACATTTCAGCTAACACCCCTGATGTCATTGTTGTAAATGAAAACCATAGAGGTGTTCATTCTCGAGGTCGGCTGTACCTTTGACTATAGCCTGGAAGAAGCCTTTCTAACCAAAGTGCTGAAGTATCAGCAGCTAATGCAGACCATCTCACAGCTAGGCTACAGATGTAAACTTTTTGTTTTTATCTTTGGCAGCCTAGAAGGGCATGTGCATAAATTGGTTGTGAGGGGCTTACAAATGGCCGGCCTTTCCAAAAGGAGAGCCAAGCAGCTTCAGCCATTATAGGAAGCCGCTCAATTTGGAGGAGGCGTTGTTTCCTTTATCCATGATTTATGTCTGCTGCCCTGTGTCCGACATGTCAGCTGTAGGCCTACTGTATGTAACGATGCTTTGCCGTCCATGCACGTTGTAACTGGCTGCTCTCCCACTGTCAAACTGCACTGGCAGTGTTTATGTCCTTTGTACAAGGTATTCCTGTACTTCTCATTATGTGGACATAAATAAACATTTCAAATGTGTGTGTGTGTGTGTGTGTGTGTGTGTGTGTGTGTGTGTGTGTGTGTGTGTGTGTGTGTGTGTGTGTGTGTGTGTGTGTGTGCGCGCGCTCGCGTGCGTGCGTGTGTCTGCCCTGTTATCTGAACTTTTTTTTCTTATCTAATCTCATATTTACAATTCAGGTCAGGTCAGTTCTGGCCTTCTGGGTTATGAGGCAAAAGTTGACAAACAGACAATAACATCTGTGCACTCCTGAAAATAGACAAATGGCAAAGGGACTCACTTGTACACAGTCTGGACATAATCTGAGTCGAAATTACTCTGTGCGTAGATGTTCTTCCCCATTGCAGTTTCTGAAAAGGTCAACATCCGGTATATGTTTAATAAAGTTTTTCTCCTTTTTAACTATAAAGTGTGCCTGGATCTCTTTGTAATTTGTTCTTATATTTTTGTAACGCTAGTAGTCTGGTACTCAAGCAACTTTCACTCGTAGCTGAGTAATATTTGTCCAGGAGTTGAGTTTGTCCACCGCTGGCAGACACTAAACTCACACCTTCATTCACACATGCCACTTACCACAGATAATGTCCAGTGCACATAGTGTGATGTAGTTGAAGCAGTTGAAGGGGCCTTTGCCCACTTCTTTCTCCAACTTATTCACCAGGACCTCTGCCTGCTCGTTCATCACCTCCAGGAACTCTGTCAGGATGGAGAAGTGGAAGGTGGGTGTGAGCATTTTCCTCCTCTGGCGCCATTTGGTCCCGGTGCTGAAAGGACAAAATGCCAGGGACTGATGAAAGCCTGATTGATACTTTGGTGCACGTCTGCATGACAGCGTCACGAGCCTCTGAAAATAGAATACCTGCAAGCTCACATGTTGAGGAGCATACATTAGGAATCCACACTACATTTAGACTGCTTACTATTACTTACTTTTATATGTTTGCATTATTGAACAGGAATCAAGGAGTGTGATTGACAGAGGGACAAAGAAATGCTTATACCTATTATATTTGCAAGCATGGACCTCGTACCTCCTACCTGATGGCATTAGCCGATACTCAGGGTATAGTACATGGGAGGGGTCAGACACAATTTTCTTAACCTGTCCAATGGTGGCCTGCTCAAAGATGACCTGGGGGGTGATCGGAGGTGTAGACATACCCATGATCTTCCCTGCCATTTTGGCTAATCTAAGGATCTCAGATTTGTATTTTACAGTTAGGTTTCCAAACCAACTGGTGATACCATACCTTAGAATTGACTAGACTATACTATAGCTCTATAGAAGATCAGCATTGTTTCTACTTACACCAAAAAGTCTGAGCCTACGGAGAAAATGAAGGCGTTGGTGTACTTTTGCAAACATACTTGTCACATGGGAGTGACAGTTTATATCACAATCCATGTGCACTCCTAGATATTTATAGGAGGTGACCTGTTTGATGTCATGACCATGTATGGTGGTCGTGGTGTGGTCACCTATAGACCTGGGATCCACTACAATCTCCTCAGTTTTCCTTACATTAACTTGTAAGTGATGTTCATCACACCAGAATGGATAATGATTCTTATTTTTTTCTGAATTAGTTGTGTGACACTATTGAAATGTCTGTCTATCACCGCTAATAACCTCTGCAAATGTATCCACCAGAAGTGCTAAATATAACAAACACTTTTAACTCATAGTGCACATGAATATTGTTGAGGAAGAAAAATGACATGCACAAGTTCCCAAACACCAAAGTCGGGCAAGTGCTGTGTGAAGAACACTAAACAAAACAAAAACGCTTGCACATGCACTGATGGGCTCAAATTTTAAAAGATTTGTTTTATTGTACCCACTAAGTGATGTGCATTTGAAGGGGCCTTTGCCTGTTTCTTTCTATTCTATAGTGCTGTGCAATTGAGGATGACTCACCTGGTAAGTAGGCCTGTGCCCAACCACGGGTGGAGGAACTTATATATATAAGCCTTTTCCATGTGTATTGGGTTGGTTAGAACTGTCTGCAAACAACACAACACCAAGTTTCACCCATAAAACAATATTATACTACATATATTATACACACACACACACACACACACACATGTGTATATATATTATTATACACAGACACACACACACACACACACACACACACACACACACACACACACACACAAATATATATATATTTACTGTATATAGGGCATAGAAAACAAACAAAACACATTTGAAAATACATTCTGGAAATACATTTTCACAGATATTTTACATACTGTACATTTGTTGTATTGCATTCCCAGTTGAATTTTGTTTTCTCCAACGGATAAACCATGCACGTATTTAGTAAAGGACAGTTTCACTGCAATTTGCATTGCAATAAGCTAAACTGAATTTCACTGATTTTAGTAGACATTACATTTTCTCTGGTCCTGATTACAGTGCTGTTGAATAATCTCTGAGGATGCTAGAACATACTGCAGTATATTCTGGGTTATGTTAGACATGATTATATTGTTCAATGGAAGATAAATGTATTATGGTAAATGACAGTACTGTATACCTCAATAGTTTCAGCATGGAACAGAATGATGAATGGGACTGGTCCAACCCAAATCTTAAGCAACGGTGTGTCTCTGAACTTGTCTGTAAATCCAATAATCTGAGAGAAGAAATCTGAAAATGTGAAAGTATGATCACAGTATTTTCAATCGTTTTAAAGAAGTCATCTAACTTCCATATAGCATGGACCTAAACTTCAGCATTTTGTTTCCTCATCTTGAGAACCATAGTACAATCCAAACAGTCATGGATACAAAAATCTAACCTAGTTTTAATGGAGTTTAATGTCATTCCACTCACCTCCAGCATTGGTTTTGAACTGCAGTGCATTACCAAAAATGGGTAATGTTCCACCAATCTCAGGTATAGGTTTCATCATGTTCCATTTGTGCAGGTACTGCCTGAACAGCTGGAAGGTGAGGTAGGTAAGGAGAACAATGAAGATGCTAACTCCCACCAGAGACACCGTTGAGGTGGCTAAAGCAGCCATCTGCAGTCCACCTGGGCAAAAACGTCTGGGAAAGAGTGAGTCCCTAGAGTCACTAGACTGAGTTAATGGTTGCAAAAAACAACATTGCAACTTACTACATTTTCCACTAGATGGCAGAATTACACAAGACTGCAATGGAATGAAAGAATCTCATCAGAAATATATCCTCCTAAAGAAGGCTTTGCAAAATCCCCATCTCATCTCAACACAAAGCATAGATCACACCAGAACACAAACCATAGAATTTATATCAGTAATTCAGTATGCACATTATGTCTACACTGTTTTACAGTTTAAAAATACAACTTGAACAGAAAAAAATCAATCTACATAGTTTGTGATTGTGGTTTATAGATCTGTTTAAACTCCAGTGTCAATGTGGATTTAGATCATTGAATTTGGTACAAACAATACATTATATTTTGATATAAATGTATATCAACAACTAGCTTTAAACCATTTTGAAAACAATGAACTGTTACTACTACTTCAAGTTCTTATACACCAATGTATCTGGAGTAGTAAAACAACAACCCTGCCAAAAAGCTATATCTCAATGGACTTATACAAAATACAATCTCACATAAAAGGTAAATTTATTTAACCTATTCCCATTGAAGCACATACATTTCCCCATGTTATTCTTTAATACAAATATATCATCATAGAGTATCATCCACTCTGCTGCAGTCTGTTGGTGAGTCCCAGTGCTATGCGGAGCTGCTGATGGAAGGCCGGAATCCTCTCCTTGTGGACTGGCCAGTGGAGGACGCAGCGTGGTCGTAACATGCCTCTGCGAAGATACAAGGACTGGGACAACCTGTAGTCATGGACATCCTGGAGGAACACCAGAACCACAGAGTCCCTGTTGGCCTCAATCACCTGGTGGAGAGCATGGTGGGCTTTAAACCTGGAAGGGGGGGGGGGGGGGGGGGGGGGGGAGAGAGAGAGAGAGAGAGAGAGAGAGGTTGATTCAAGAAGTTAAAATAAGCATAAACTAATCAATTCACCATGCAGTGTGAAGTGAAACAAAATGTGATGACTGAGGAAGTACTTTTCAAGCAAACGCTTTCACTTCTGCTGTGAGAACAAATATTGTACCATATCAATATAATAGACTAATAATATAAAAGAGAAATGTTTTTGACTTACTGTCTACACCAGGGGTCTCGGAGGAGACTTTCAGTGACAATAAATAAAATCTTCCTGGAACGCCTCATATTATCCACAATGCAATTTAGCCGTGACATGCCAGGCACCGAATCTCGATCCTCCAGACAAAACACACACTGCTCGTCCTCCAAGGGATTCAAACTCCTCTCTACCCAGAGGCTGTCCTCTTCTGCGTGGATGACATAAGCGTCGTATTTAAACTCCCTGCCTTCTTCGACTGTAGCATCACTGAAACCCAATGTCCGATTGACAAAGACGCTCCAGTAGAAACGAATCCTCCACCCATGGAAACGGACCAGGAGAGCCACTGCCATTGTCGTTATGACAACGGTGCTGCTTAGTATATAGAGGGCCTGGAAGGGAGTCATGTCTTTGCAGGACAGCGGGTCAAAATCCCTGGCGGTATGGTTGAAATAGGCCAGCGGGGTATTGCACATGTACTGATCGTTGAGGGGGTCGTCCACGGTGGTGTTGGTGGTGTTCAGCCAGGATACGAACCACAGCATGCTCTCGCAGGTGCAGTCGAATGGATTTCTCTGCATTAAAAGCAGGCTGAGGTTGCGCAACGGCAACTTGAACACCTCCGGCCTCACGGCCGTGATCAGGTTCTTCTGCATGCGCAGGACCCGCAGCGAGACCAAGTCGTCAAAGATGGAGTCCTTGAGGTTGTCGAGGACGTTGTTGCTGAGGCTGAGCTCTCTGAGGTTGTGCAACCCTCTCAGGGCCTCCAGGGGGATCTCATCCAGCCCGGTATAGTCCATGTCCAAGGTGGTTAAGCTACGGAGCCCCTTGAGGAACAACACTGGCCCACCTGGGTTGGCACTCTTCCACACCCGGGCTAAATTGTTGTGTTGGAGCCTGAGCACTTTTAAGTTGTCCAGCCCCTCGAACAGCCCGGGTTTTATATTTGCAATGTTGTTGTTGCTGAGGTCCAGAAGGATCAGGTTGGACAGCCGCCTGAACAGACTGACATCCAGGTCCCTGGTGCTGTTCAAGGCTCTGCTCAGTGTTAGGTACCTCAGGCTGGGCACGTTAACAAAAGACGTGGATGTCAACGTTATTGTCTGGTGGTTGTTTGACAGGGTGATCACCTGAACCTGTCCGAGGCCATAGAACTCTTTCCCTGTGAGTTGCTGCCTGATGAAGTTGTAGCCCAGAAGAAGAGACGTGAGGTTCCTGAGGCTGGAGAATGCCCCAGGGCCAATCCGATTAATGGCGGTGCCTGTCAGGTTCAACTTCCTGAGAGGTGATCCCGCAAGCGAAACAAACGTCTGATTGGTGAGGCTTTTGAGTGATGCACAGCTGGACCAGTCCATTTCCAGCTCGCTAAGACTCGTCAAACCTGTGAATGTGTGTTCACTGATTTCTCTGAATGTCGTGCGTTGTAAGGTCAGGCTCTCCAGTGAACTTAATGGCTGAAATGAGAAGTCGTCGATAAGTGGGGCACTTCCCTTCCCTTTCACCAGAGCTTTTCTCAAATTTAGCTTTTTCAAATGTCCCAATCCCTGAAACGTGTCCTTGAACAGATGATGTAGTTTGTTGTCCTCCAGGACCAGAATCTCCAAACTAGATAGCCAATGAAAGGAAGCTTGCTCTATTTTCACCATGCCGTTCATGGATAGATCCAGCATAGTCAGGTTGGTGTTCTCCAGCCCTCGGAAGGTTGTATTTGTGAGTGTAACTAGTCTCCCCTCCCGGAGAGAAAGGTAACTAATGGCAGTCCCAGACAGCTCTGAGCAGAGTTTGGAGATTTGCAAAGTGCCCAAATTGCATCTGTCCATGATTAAAAACTGGAAGCTGGCAATGGGCTTAAAGCAGCCAGATGTAAACTGCAAAGAAAGACAAGATGGACAACCCAATTAACATTTTACCACCACACAGGATGAGATGTATAACTGTTACCTTGCAATATTTAGGATGTGCATCTATGTTAACACATTATTTAGATTCTGACTCTTCAATTAAGCCCTTCGCTAAGTCCCTCCCCAACCCGTCCTTGTCCAATAGGCATGTTAGCAACGGTTACTAAGAGAGGAGTTCAGTGATTTCACTTAATTCATATATCACTTCTTTTTTTGTTTTGTTGTGCTGACTATAAATTATAAGGAGTTCCTCACTGTCCCCAGTTAACCCCTGGGGTCAAAAACGTAGGTTTCGTTTTTGGCTAGGCAGCCCAGCCTTCATCCAATCAGGATACTTTCTTTGTATCCATCAACAGTGATGTGCTCTCGTGTTTGTATTTAGTCTGACTACACCATTTGTGGATTTCAGACATTAATTAAAGTTGTTGAGTTGTGTCAGGAAGGGTGTTTACAGAAAAAAAAACATTTTTAAATAATCAGAAGGCAAATTTGAGTATAATAGATCCTCCTCTGTTGGGGCCAAGTAAGACAAATAGCATGAAAAGAAAGAGGAAACAGAACAAACAATAGCTAAAAGGAAGTTACACTTTCATACTGGTCATATAATTGAGTAAGTAAGTAGTAAGGTACATTTCCCATGTCTCAGTTACTTTCATACCGATTTCAGGGGCAGCGAGGACATATTGAGGACTCGTAGGGAACGTGACAGGTTGAGGAAGGAGAAATCATCTTGGTTCAGCGTAGAGATGTCGTTGCCAGACAGGTTGATGTTCTCAAGGCTGGGGAGTTGTGGCTGAGAGCCTAGCCTAGCAGATGCAAGGTTATTATAGGATACATCCAGAATGGTCAGGCTCTGTGAATCATGCAAGAACAAACAAGGCAGATTATGAGTTCAAAGAAGTACATGCAACATTACAGTATACTGAGCTAGAGGTAGGATTTGCTCAATTACTAACACTATCATTGTTATTTTACTCGGACAGAAATTGTATTATCATTACAGCATAAAAAATAATAACATTACAGGTCTTTGGTCCTTCCCCCACCAACACCCACCTGATTATATTATTTGCTTATATTTATGATTAAGTAGTGTAGAAAAACTTTGGATCGGTAAATGCAGAGGACAACTTTCACGTGAAAATATACAGAAAGAAATACCCCACAAGAGTGGAGGCCAAATTAAATAATTGAAACTATATGAGTAAGAAAATAAATACTCAAAGAGATTATATGATACCTGGAATAAGTAGTAATAATAAGTAGTAATATAATAATAATAATAATAATAATAATAATAATGTGTGACTTAGTTGGTACACGGTATAGGCTACTCTTTATACGCGTGATATATATATCATAGTGATGCTAGTTATGTTGTTTTGGTGAGTACATGCAATGCACATGCACACCAAGACCAATCATCAACCTAGGAACAGAGTGGCATTCCAATACACTGCCATTCCGACTATGTGGCTTCCACGTGCGGTTATGGTTAGGGACAGGGTATGAGTGTGTCGGAATGGTGGTGCGTCTGAATATCGGGCTTTAATGCCGGTGTGTAACCCATCAAGCTTTAAGGATGTTTATATTGTGAGTGACCTCCCTGTCTGTAGTCTGTACAGTACCTGTAGGGCAGAGAAGGGCTCCCCTTTCAACTTCAGCCTGTTGTTGCCGATATACAGGCGTGTTAGGTTGACGCAGTGGCTCAAGTCGTTGTCCTTCAGCAGGTGCACCTGGTTCCGTACTACGTTCACCGTCTGCAGCAGAGGCAGCGTCTGACACAAGTCCTCCGTCAGCGTGGAGATGCTGTTGTGGCTCACGTCCAGATGGAGGATTCCCCGGTACGGAGCCAGGGAGGTGATGGGGAGCCTGACCAGTCTGTTGTGGGACATATCCAGGCTGGTTATGTTCTTCGGGAGGTTGGAGGGGACCTCCATGAGGCTGAGGTGGCTGCAGTCCGCGCTGTCATGTTCTACACGGCAGGTCTTTTTCGTAGGGTGACTGAGGCCCAAGGTGAGCCACGCAACGAGGGCGGCGGCGAAGCGAAGGGGTTGCATTGTGTAGTAGAGGGTCCTTTATGCCAGACTGTATCCCACACTGCATAATAAAAGTAATAAAAATAAAATAATGTAAATGTAATGATCAGTCTTTTGAAGATTATTTCACATATCCACCATAAACCATACAGTGACACTAACAAATAAACGCTGACACACACGCAAGCACACACACACACACACACACACACACACACACACACACACAGGCACAAGTGAAGATAAAGATGCTTGACTTGTACTATAATTGAATGGGAAGTTTTACTTACAGGCTTAAGAAAATAAAGACAAATATTCAGTTTGTCAAAAACTCACTGTCTCTCTCTAAATGTGCTATTGTGCTAAGGACCCTACAGTTGTAGCAAAGCGGTTGTGGCAAAAGCTTGTAAAACAGAAGAAAACACCTGTACTTTTTGTCGTAAAAATAAATAAATAAATAAATCACACCCGTGTGAAGTGAGGGGCGCTAATATATTAAAGTCTAACTCATGTTGATTAGGTGATACTAGGTAATGGTGATGTAAAACAAACGGTGCCAACACAAACATTAAATTCTCTTTATTGTTAATGGCATTTAATGTTTGTGTTAGGGACAAGATGATGTAAATTTTCCTAAAAAACTAAAAACAAACATTAAACCTGTACAAAAATGACATGATGGGAACTATGCTATGCACAGACGAATTTCACCCACTTTTTACCTGTAAAACTGTGATGTGACAAGCTGAATTTTATGTGCAGCAGTGGTTTAACTGCACTGCTGCTGTGTACAGTATGTCATACTGTATGTCTCTCTCTCTCTCTCTCTGACTCTCTCATGTCTCTGTCTGTCTGTCTGTCTGTCTGTCTGTCTGTCTCTCTCTCTCTGATCTCATCACTTGTCTCTGTCACAACATCTCAACATATTTTTGTCCTTGCTCTCCGAGTCCCAGCCTGCAGCATGGGATATGGAGCTTGCACAAAAAATTAATTCAAACTTATTTACACATTTAAACCTATATTTTGTATCTCTCTCTCCCCCCTCTCTCTACTGTATAAGCTGTTTACAAAATAGAGTGTAGCCCATTATTGTTCTTTGCCATGTAGCCTAAATTACTTAGATTACCACCAGTTCAGACTCAGAGCTCTGTCTGCACCAGTTCGGTCCACTTTACTTAGCTCTGGTCCATCATTCTATGGTCCATCATTCTATGGACCAGAGCTACACTTTACTTAGCCCTGAAATATGACTGACTACACTTTACTCAGTTTACTGAGCTTGTAAACATGTAGTAGGCTACCATGTTTACTAGCCTCGGACGGAAACCCAAACTGCATACATGTGCGCATACATTAGATCGCCCATACTAGCAGCAGCCGTGCGTACCTTGTACTTGTTTAGTAGCAGAGCTGAGTTCAAGAACAGGAGTTCCGGGGTGTTAACTCGTCCATTGATAACAGTCGAAGCGGGTGGTTAACTAGTCTCCCAGGATACAGTCAGACAGACCGTACATAACGAAGGACAGGGACAGGGACCCAAGGAATCACACACCGCTCATACCATACGTCACACACACACGCACACACACCCGTGGAAGTTTCATTTCCTCAGAAACGAAACTGCCTGGCCCGGGATCGCAACTTTGAGGAAGCCTCAAACTGGCAGATTTCTAAAAATGTCAGTTCCACGTCTGCAAAAATAACAATATCCAGTCCTTCCAGTTCCAGAATCCGATCAGACAATGCAACAGACAGTCTAACACTAACAGTACTTAACTTAACTGCTCCGTACGTAGGTTATCTCGACTCCTCGAGGTGCTTCAATAACCACTAGAGGTCAGCAAAGTACACATCTTGACGTTTGGACTACTTGTGTGTGGATTTGGTTTGGTCCTTGATCTGACGGCGACCCTGTCGTTTGGAGAGTAGTAGAAAGTAACACACAGGAATGTGAGAAAACATCAAAGTAGATGGTTATGGCCCACAGTAACACAGCACAGCTAGCTTTCACTGGAACCTACTGTAGGCCTAAACCCCAGTTTCACTGCTTTGCAAGTCACTTCTGCCAGTAGACCTATTTATCACCACCCTCATGAGGGCACTAGAGGGACATCAGAGATATGACCTGCAAATGGTGGGACTCTTCTCCAGGGAGTAATAATGATAAAAGTAACTATAGGATATTGAATCTAACTATAAAATGTGTATTTAAGACATATGCTCTTCCATATGCATGGGACCCTAAGCAGCAATCATGGCAGCTTTGAGAGACAGCAGAGGTCGGGGCCTTTTCCTTAATTAGGAATACCCATCTGGCAGCAACCCTGAGAAATGCTGGTGGCTGCTTGCTGCATGTGTTATTAGAGGTGTATTGTATTAGCAGAGGTAGGATTATATTGTTGCGACTGAAGGTCGCTCTTACTATGAAAACGTGCATCTCCTGTCCGTTAGTTAGTTAGTCACCCATGTGTGACGTCTCCATATATGGTATCGCGCCACGTGACATCACGTGACATCATGGAGACCCTTAGATCTTGTGGTCTAAGGGTATGGTTGTCATATGGTTGTCAGTCCATCATGTCAGTCTCACCTGTAACATCACGCCTCCATATATGGTCATGCATTTTTTGGTCAAAGACACTGACCTCATCTGACCCTGGATAACCATACATGGAGAATACTGAATAATCACCTAGATCTGCATAATATATGGAGACGTCCAGCAACTCTGCATCTGCCATCTGCCGTCACCCAGGCGGATGCGTGCTTCTCGCCCTCAGGGTCTTACTGGTTATGATGACTACTAGTATAAAGTTTGTAATGACTCTAGTCAATGATAGACGTTAGTCTGTTTCTTCTATCACTAGATGAAAGGATTGTGTGCTAACACTTGACGATGTGGACAAAATCACAATAGACCTATAAATATATATATATTTTAATTAAGATGTTTTGGGGGGCTATTTTTGGCCTTTATATACAGACAGGAAATGGGGAGAGCGAGACCGGGAGCAAAGGTTGTCGGGATCGAGACTCGAACCCACAACACGCTGTCAATATCACAATATTTTTGACTAAATACCTGTAATCTCAATATCGATTTTGTGACTGTAATGTTGTGTGGTAATAATATATGGCGATGTATATTACGCATGTCCTTGACAGAACCTCCTAGTGGTAACCGGAATGCTCGCCCTCGTTATTTTCTGCCGACCTCACGCCGATTGTTCATTGGGGGTGGTTCTTGTATTCTTGTAAGTTTAGTAGGATTCATTCCTCTTTGCCTCAAACTGTGGATCACAAGTTAGGAAAAGACAGGTGAGTTCCTGTCTCCTGTCTTAGGCATATGTTTACTGGGGTTACTGAGGTCTTGGAACCGTTTTACTGAGTTTTTTTCAACCAAGGTTCAGGTTTTAGGTTGTTATTACAGAAAGTAAAAGATGAGTGTTCTTTTTTTTCATTTACTGCTTTCGAACATGGGGCTAAATATGTATTTTACAAAATGTTATAGAGATTTATTATTTTATTATTTACTATAGTCCTACTAGACCCCAAGAAATTACATCTGGCCACAAAAGATCACAGGATCTACTGAATGTGTCAAACTGACATATTGAGCCTATGACACACAGTGTGGCTTCCCCCCAGTAGGCTATACCTTCACATTCAGTAGATCGATCCTGTGATCTCTTGTGGCTAGATGTAATTTCCCATGCTCGAATGCCCCCGCCCCCCTGTTAAAAACAGCAAAAATCCCTAAAACGAAAGAAAGCAGTGAATGAAAAATAATTAACACTCATCTTTTACTTTCTCTAATAAAAACCATAAAACCACAAAACAAAAAACTAAAGTTGTCTTTTAAGATTTGGAATAAGGTTAGATTTATGCATATAGTTTAGGCTGCGTTTATAGGAATACCAGGCTGAGCAGTTACGTCGGCTGTATGCCCGGGGTGACTGTGTTTTAGGTGAGCGTTCTAACCTGCCTGTTTACCGTCAAACTAAACTTTGACTAAAGTGACAGACTTATAGTCTAATATTAGTCCTTCCTTTCTGTCCTTTTCTTGTTCCCTATATTGTTCTCTCTTTCTAGTCCAGGCATTTTATATCCTACTATATGAGGGCCACCATCACTAATTGCAACAAAACCAAACTCAGCTGTTTTTGTATCCTTTTGAGTGCATAGTGATAACTTTGATTTATCTGTTGGTGAGCTGTCAATAGACATGGAGGGAGGTCTGTTCTCTCTGACTCATCCTCTGGTGACATCATCAAGGCTCAGTGACTCAGAGGGTCTTCTCGACTATACACCACATGACTGTTGCTCCCGGAGGGAAATGGTAAGTAGAAAGTAAATGGTTTTGACATTTTCTCAGCTCAAAATACATATTTGGGAAAATAGTGTAGGCCTATGTGACTACCTTGAGTCCTTGTCGAACTCAGTGGGTCCCAATGTCCCATATATGCATAGCAAAAGTTATATTATATATTGTGTTTGAACTAGTATTACCAAATGAAATGAGTCAATCAATCAGTCAGCCAGTCACGATTCATTCACCACATGTTATGCACCGCTAAACTTTTAGATGTTTTATTGAAATGACTTGTTATTGAAAGTAATTTAATAATATAATAACAGACACACACACACACGCACGCACACACACACACACACACACACACACACACACACACACACACACACACACACACACACACACACACACACACACACACACACACACACACACACAACTGAATGGCTGGAAAATGGAAATTAAGAGTTTATAGTACGTGGTGCATGCATAAACTTTCCTTAATGATTATATCTGGTTTCAGTATTCATTTCTGATATATTTTCTCTATTATTAAGGTTATTTTTGTTTGTCTTGGTGGTGGGGAGGGGGGCGGGGCCGGGGACGCGAGACATGGCCAAAGCATTTCCGGGGGTCCCCAGCCAAAAAGGTTGAGAACCGCTGCTTTAATGTAAAATCCAGACTGACAATTTAATAAATGTAACTGAAAGTTAAAAATGGAACAGTTAACAATGTCATAGTGCTTTCAGGAGAATGTTAATGCAAACCATGAACAAATAATCTGCAATACTATGAACATTTACATGATTGACCAAGGGGATATATTTTACACGCCAGCCATGTACAGAACAAGAGTGTACATCAATGTATGAGCAGCATACAGTAAACACAGCAATAAATATGCATATGACCACATACTCAAACTCCACTCAATATTATCTGACAGCTAAAAGGATCAGGGGCAATAAATGTAGAGTTTATTAGACCAAGTAATACACATATTGCTGTGAGCAAAACTTAATTAATTTGCAACATAAGGTGACAACATCAATTAGGTGGCCTACTTGGTCTTTAATTTAATCACACTTTTATTAGAATGTGGCTCAAGTCCAACTAGAATGAGCTATAGATTTGACGGCCAACTGACTTTGTATGAAGGTGAATTGCAGTGGGATGCATGCACCAAGATTGCAGTGGGATGCATCTTATTCATTGTGTCAGGCTGAGTGTGATCTCCATATGTCCAAATCGGTTGGATCGCTTGCGTGAGGGTAGTGAGGGAAATAAAAACGTCTGGGTTTCCGAGGCTAGTTGCGTAGTGGCCCAAACAATAATACACACACAGTACCATGCAGTTTACGGGGCTCAGTGCCAATTATATAGTTTGGATGTATAATGATATCTCACATACATCATCATAGTATAGACACTATGATGTCTGTTATCTTATCTATTATATTGACTATTTCATATGGGTACTACTGTATATAGAGCTTTATCTTTTCTAAATGATAAGAATCTTTATAATCAGTACATTTGCTGCCCAATGAAAGCACAATTTGAAAAATAGTTTAGTTTTCTGTTTTCATTAAATGGAGCTAAAGGGGATCTAAAGAGATGAAATGAAGTGAAAGACGGCTCAGTGAGAAAGGAAGGATAGCAGAGACATGATGGCATGCAGGATTGGTTCTCTTTGAAGGCACTGGAGCCAGTGAATAACAAATTAAAAGTCATGACTCCACCCATAAAGAGGACCTAAAGCGACAGGCATTAACAGACACCTCTAAACAGGATGTGTGTGTGTGTGTGTGTGTGTGTGTGTGTGTGTGTGTGTGTGTGTGTGTGTGTGTGTGTGTGTGTGTGTGTGTGTGTGTATGTGTGTGTGCGTGTGTGCGTGTGTGCGTGCGTGCGTGCGTGCGTGCGTGTGTGCGTGCATGCACGTGCGTGCGTGTGTGTGTGTGTGTGTGTGTGTGTGTGTGTGTGTGTGTGTGTGCGCAACGTGTATGTGCGATTTAATGCAGTCATGCAGAAAGGATAACTGAGGGGGTGGTGGCTCCATCAAAGAGAGTGTGAGTGTGTGTGTGTGTGTGTGTGTGTGTGTGTGTGTGTGTGTGTGTGTGTGTGTGTGTGTGTGTGTGTGTGTGTGTGTCACACACACCTTGCCAGCTAGGGTAAATCTCCACTCCTCTACTCACGCCCATGGGACGACTGGCTCTGTGGTGTTTGAACACATCGGAGGGAAGCAGAGGTAAGTTTCACGCGATCACTGCCTCTGTTATGCTCTAATGGTGGTCAAACTGTCCGATGGCTATTTAATGACTCATATGGTTTAACCTCAGACTGTATTTGAGGCATTTACATTTTACTATATATGGTGATAAATCTGTGTGTGTGCGTGCGTGTGTGTGTGCGTGTATGTGTGCGTGTGTGTGTGTGTGTGTGTGTGTGTGTGTGTGTGTGTGTGTGTGTGTGTGTGTGTGTGTGTGTGTGTGTGTGTGTGTGTGTGTGTGTGTGTGTGTGTGTGTGTGTGTGTGTGAGAGAGAGAGAGAGAGAGAGAGAGAGAGAGAGAGAGAGAGAGAGAGAGTGAGACACTGATCAGCATGACTGTTCTGATTCTATTTTTATTTTTTACAGACAGGAGACTATGCCTGTGTTTCACACACATGCAACTCCAATCCTGTATGTGTAATAGCCATCAGTTTAGCACAATGCTTGTCCCACAATCAATGCTTTTAAGCCCTTAATCCCCACTATCCAGATTCTGGGAAAACTTTTGCAGAAAATAGCACAAGCTCACAAAGCGTCGCAACGCGATGCATTGCGAGCTTTTCGATATTTTATGTGGAGCGAAAACAGAAAAGTCTCTAGTATTGAGCCCTAACAGCTCAACAACGTATGTGTTTGGTTTGTGACTGAAGCAACCAGTGCAATGAAGCAGGAGCTCAGTCACTGGACACTGGAGATGCTGTGTGTTACTATGCTTATGGGTTCCATTTGTACACTGAGATAACCCTAGCATCCCTGTTCTGGGGGAGATAACCCTAGCATCCCTGTTCTAGGGCTAACATTCGGCAAAAGTATTTAGTGTCCTAGAGCAAAAACATAGAGCCCTTAATGGGAATCCAGTCAAGTAAATTAAATTTAAACTGAGGATTTTATAGTAGACATATATTGTACAATAGCCAATGTATAGGTTTAAAGTGGTTCAACAGATGTTTATCTTATATTAAAAAAGATTTAGCTGGGGAGCCACTGAGAACCCCCTCAAGGACCCCTGGGGGTCCCCATACCCCACTTGGAGGACAATTCAAGAGGAGAGAGTATAGCTGTATATGCAGGAGAGGAAGATACATATCTTTACAGACGTAGAGACACAGAGGCTTCTCTCTGCCCTCTGCAGGGAAAAACACCCACTGCAGTAGATCTCCCCCTGCCCACTGTGCTGCTGACCAATGATGAATAGAGGTCACACTCTGAGCTCTACCACTGGTGTCAGCTGGGAGCTACACACACACACACACACACACACACACACACACACACACACACACGCATGCACACGCACAAACACATACAGACCTGACACACACGCACGCAAGCGCGGGTGCGCGCACCGCTCATTCCAGATCATGTTGGATAATGGACTGAAGCAGAATAGAGGAGTACGCAAACAAACACAGACTGAGACACATACATCTCACGTGTGGATGTTTCTAGACTGAGTCGCATTGATGTGAAAGAATGGCCAGCTAAACAAACTGTTCACTACAGTGCATGCAAAATGTTCAACCTGAATCTAGTATCCTGAAACAGCCTGTTAAGGTTGTATACCATGTATACCATTTAAAAATATGTTCATTAAGAGAATTGTTCTACCTATAATATACTATTGATTGTGATGAACTGTATGTGATTACTATATTATAAATTATAAAAAATACTGTATGATCACACCCATTTTCTTTTAGATTTGTCCAAACCATATGCTTTCCTACTACAAATACCATGCATCAGCTTTAGCCACTTCATGTGTTATTGACATACACTTGGCTAGGTATGTCAGTGTGATTTGAACAATGCAGTGGTGGGAAGTATCGAAGTACATTTATTATTTATTATTATTATTTATTAAGTACAGTCAAGTCTACTTAGGCACATTTTTTACCTTTGAGGTACTTTTACTTTACTTTAGTATTCCCATTCTGTAAATGATTCATACATCTACTCCACTATTTGACAACTTTAGTTACTAGTTCAGTTATTTGGAAAATAGCTGATCTACAAGCTCACAACACGTTGCGACACGCCATGTTTGTGAGCTTGCAGATCGAAAGAGTATTTATATATTTGAGAAATTGCTACTATTACTTATGTTTTTTTTTTAATGTAGTAGCCTACTTCTTCCACTGGGGTTGTTGATGCAGTGTGCTTCCTCTCATTGCTTGCTTGTTTAAGAAAACGCCATAGACAATAAAGAGACATTTAATGTTTGTTTTGAGGACAAAAACAAACATTATGTTGTAATTGATGTTGTAAGATAAGGCAAAAGTTTGAAATAATGATGATAATATTGTTTTGAATTCATAACACTCAGCCCTACCAAGACTAGATTTCAAGTACTGTATCTTATCGTACTGCAGACGCAGCATAATGATGAAGTATTTCTAGGACAACAGCACAACACACCTGTAGAAGAAGTTGGCTTTGTTTGTGCGTGCGTGTGCGTGTCTGTGTGTGCGCTTGCAGGAGTGCATGCTTGTGAGCGCCTGTGCATCTCATCAAAGTGCAAATTCTCACTGTCACCTTCCATTGCACTCTGTCACATCATCACTTAAGTGTTGTGCGCTGAAAGTTATGTGGGTCTGTATAAACGCTGCCCGCCTGCACCTCTCCCTCCTCTGCCACAGAGCTCTGCTCTCTGGCTTTATAGCCACGGGGGTTTGGCAGGGGCTCTTCCTGGTAGAGCTGTGGAGAACGCTGGACATCGAGCTACAAACTGTGTGGGGCAAGTGGCATTATCAGGGGCAGATTAGAGCAGTCCAACCCCAGTTTGAGTGCAGGGAAGTGGGGAGATGTTCATGCCAGCACCTTAAGCCATACTATATCTCACTGTTAGTGTCAAGAACCTAAACCTGTCACTGATGATAGTCACCAGCTTCTGGGGGGGAGGGGGTTATGAAAGCTTATGACATACTATAAAAGCATATCTTAAAAAACTGCATTAGAAGCCCTCATGTCAGCCCTGCTAGCTTCCTATTATGTTCTTAAAAGTTAGCGTTTGTAGTAGGCCTATAGTCATCAAAGTAGGGTCCAAGAACCTGCATGCTCTTTCAGGGGCCGGGTTCTAAGGAATATTGTTTACTTTGACTTTAATTCACTAATACTGATCCCAGTTATACAAAAGTTATTTGGGCTAGTTTGCTCACATTGTAGCCTAATTCCAGTGTGATTTCACAAAAAAAGATTGTATACCTTATTACCTTTATGTGGCACAACTTCCTCTTTGGGCCCAAAAGTACCTCTCCACATATTCTACGGTATATTGACTGACTGTAGAGGCCAAATCAGCTTACTGCCTGCGATTGATTCGGTATGGGAGGTCCAGAAGTGGAAACCTTAGAGAGGATTCATCACACATTTTTCTGCCTTTTTTGGATGCCTCTTTGGCCTTCAAGCAACTATGTGCCTGCATCATATGGTCAAATTAACCTTCATATTTATGTCTCTTTTGAACCACCATATCAGAGCCATTACCAAATAAGGGAGAAGGTTATTCAGGGGTTCATCCTAAGACATGTGGATCATACTTTAGTCCTGAGGAGAGGAAGACCAGTCTCTGCAACTGCATGATAAATCACTGTGACTTGGCACATGGTACCTCCCAAGTTAATTCCACTTTTAATCTCAGATTTATCGAGTGCTTAAAAAAAAGAGACAGAGGGTTTTGATCTTTGATCTTGATGGATGCCTGAAGAAGGTCAGTGTTGACTGAAAGCTTGCAGTAAATATTGTTGATTGTCCACAGATCTGAGTGGGCAGAGCTTCCCGACATGCATGCCAGAATTGAAGTTGGTCGGACGGACGGACGGAGAGATACATGAATAAGAAATGATCAATACAATTGTAGTGTTTTTGCAATTACTTGCAATATCCTCATTGCCCACCAGTGGTCCTCTGCCCACAGGTTGAAACTCACCTGTGTGGAATTGCTATTGCCATTTTTTTACACCACTATCATTACTTGAAGACTTTAGTTACTATATGCTTCAGCTATTTGGAAAATAGCTGATCTACAACCAGTGTGGAGCATTTTTTTGAACCAGTGCCAACATGAAGGCGCTGAAGAATGCAAGAAATTACCTCATATATCAACCTCATATCACCTTTCAACTGGTACTAGAATGTAACAGGAATAGGATTGAAGTAAGAAAATAAACCTATAATCATCCAGCATGGGGGAAAATAATTAACTCTGCTTTGCCCGTTCTGCAGTGTATTTGCATTGTGTAGGCTTTCAACTAAGATGACTTTACTCTACTGTAAACTAATTTGCCAATGATTTGTACAGTACATGTACTGTTGTCCAGTATCTCTCCCCTTGTAGCCTATTTTATTCTGATTTGGCAATCTGTCCTGGCTTCAAACCACTTACTGGAATTGGGCCATATGTTGCTATCCTTGCCACTGTACCTATATGCTTCCTGAAGAACTGGGACATTTTATAATTGTGTTCTATCCAGGGCCAGCAGCACAGAACAGGGCCAGTGTATGTCAGAGGTCTGTATTAATCTCTTCCTATTGGTTGTTTGCTGAATAGCTCCCTCGGGCAGTGCTAGCTTGGTAGGATTAATTGACCCATTACTTAATTACAGGCCAGAGGGAGGAAAAAAATCTCGAAATCTATGAAGAGGATTTAGTGCTTTAACTATAAATCAAGCAGAGAATTCAATTCAGTTCTTTTTTATAAACGTTATATATGTAGAAGCTGCTTATCAAGGAGATGAAGGAATGAACTCACTGTAAAGGTTACTGTGCCAACTATTGTGCACATTGTGGTAAAGGGACGAAGTTTGTTGAAGTGATATACCGTACTACCCTGCAGTATAGGAGGAAAAATAGAGTCTGCAACTCAGCTCCACTGGTTTTCGATCACTGGGATCTTCTTCAGGAATTCCTTTCTGAAGATGATCCCAGTGATCGAAACATTGAATTAATAGTTACCAATAACAAGGTGTTTCAATCGTATGAGCATCCAGCATCGGCATCCATATTGATGTCCTGATTGTAGTGTCTCCTTCCCATCTTTATTTAAATCAGAGACCTTTAGTGAGCAGTACACAAGTGTCCAGTAACTGGATAACCATCCAGATATCATGTTTCATCGTTCTTAATATAGAGCTATTTAGCATGTATTGTCAAAGTCAAGACTTTGAAAGGATCCAATTGAGTTGGTGCATGATAATCTTTGGTTTAAATGAAATAACAACCTACCTTCAAACTGATAATAGGCCTACTGCTGAAATTATAAGATTGACCGTAACACCAGTAGGAAGAGGTCAACACACTGGTTTACTAGCCTGCCAACAGAAAGTCATAGGATATTTTTGATTAGATATTATAAATAGTAAACATTTTATTGTGTGTGTGTGTGAGTGTGTGTGTGTGTGTGTGTGTGTGTGTGTGTGTGTGTGTGTGTGTGTGTGTGTGTGTGTGTGTGTGTGTGTGTGTGTGTGTTCCCTCAGTGACACGACACCTCAGTGTGCGAACGTGAGGAAGACAAACCACATGTGAGTGCACACTCTTCTGGGCCAGCTGGCATCTTCACCAGCTGCACCCAGATTTCCAGTGACACGCACACATACACACACGCACACACACCAGTGACACCACACACACACACACACACACACACACACACACACGCGCGCGCGTACACACACACACACACACACACACACACACACACACACACACACACACACACACACACACACACACACACACACACACACACACTGTCTCCCTGTTTCTGTCTCTTTATGTCTGTCTCTCTCTCACGGGGTAACGCAGAGAATGAGAGAGGGGTGGGGGGGATAAAGAGAATCAGATAGACTGAGAAAGCGAGAGTGTATGAGAGGGAGTGAGAGATAGACAGAGTGAGAAAGAAAGTGAGCAATGTAGACAGATGAAGTGAAGGTGCGAGAGAGACTGCAGACAGAGATGGAAAGAGAAAGACTTGGCTCGCCACACTGCCTCCTTGTGTTGCTTTTTCATTGTTCTTTCTCTCCCGTTCTCCGTCACTCCTCTCCTCCCCTTTGAATCTTTCTGTTTCTTTTATGCTCCTTCCTCTTTCATTCAGTCACTTTTATGCTCTCCCACACTCTCCTGCACTCCTGAAGAACAGCGTGTGCTTCCCAGCATTCATCTGTTTGCTAAGGTACTTCATGATGAACGGACATGTCTGGTGTGATTTTCACTGTTTTGTTTTTCTTCCTTGATTGATGTCGATGGTGCTCCTTGCCTGGCCAGACATAATATATATTATATTAATATATATATATTCTATCTCAAGGTGAACTCCTGGTTAGTTAATTAGTTAATTAATTAATGCAGACATTGCATCAGCCTCCAGCTATGCAGCATTTCCTCTGCCTTGACCCCTCTCTTATCACGTCGCCGGGGAGAGTCACACAGGGGCCTCGCTCACAGAACAAGGTGCTGAGGGTGTAAATTTAGAAGCGTGTGTCCAGAGAGACCGTCACTCTATCAGCGAGCCATGGCGTCTGGGAGACACGTGGGAAAGGTGAGGAGGCGGCGCACCGTTACATTATGAGCACGGGCCGCTCTGGCCTTTGTCTCATGCATGCCTCGATAAGGAAATGGAGAGAGGTACTTGTGCACTGCAGGGGTATGAGAAGTATGTGACCGGCAGGGTTGGCTTGTAACAGAGTAGATTTAATAGGATTACAGTGATTTCCTTACAGTTACTGAGAAATGCACAACAGTGCCCGAGAATTGTTCTTCTGTGCGGTGAACAGAATAGAAGCAGGGTCAACTTGAGCACAGTAGCCTGGCAGCATTCTTGTGCTATGCTTTTAGGAAACTTCACACTCTGTGTATTTTAACCCACTTATGTGTCATATTTTATAAGGAAATAGCGGAAATAGTCAATCCAGCTCACAGTAAGCATGTAGATATTATATTATTATATTATATTGCATAGGTATTTTCAATATTGTTTGACATTTGTTATCTAATGTTTTTTTCTTACAATGTGTACCTGTAATGAGTGATATGCCCAAAAAAGGCAGGCAAAACTATCCAAAGTAATTGCAAAATCAAAAATCAAAGACCAAATAATGTATAGGGCATTGAGAATGTTTATCGTGATTACGAATTCAGCTCATCATCAAGTTTGGGATTCACCCAAGGAGAGTGAATGTTTGGCAGGAATGTAATAACTACATTTAATGTCAAGGGGATATTCAGTAGTATGTGTGGAATGTTGTTGTAGTTTCTAGCTGGCCTACACAGAAATATTTGGCAATACCTCCTATGCAGCAACTGATACTAGATAAAGGTGTTTGCAGTGTGAATGTGCTATACTACTACAGTGTTAGTCATTTTGACATCCCCTTGTAGGCTACTAAACAGAAAATAAATCTGGTGTCTGTCATTTTGCTTTCAAATACAAAATAATTATCCTTTTTCTGCATCTGTGCGATAATTAAGAACTAAAAGTATGTAAATAAATAAATAAATAAATAAAATATTAAACATGCTTTGAAAATGCACACGGCCCACCCATCTGACCACTTGGTACCACGTGCACGCCAACCCCCAAAGACGTTCCAGAAAATGGTGTGCATGCATTGATTAAAAACAACCTTAAAGATTGAATGCTGTGATTGTTTCCCCCTAAAAGATGATCAAAAAAAGTGTAGAGAAGGTTTATGGCCACCATGACAGGTGCAATTGAGTAGAGAATTGTGGTAATACATCATGTATTGGATTCCAGTCCATTATTATAAAATGAAATACATTTTAAAATCATATAATGCATACAGTGTGGCCAGCTTGACAAGTGTCGCTATTAATGATGAAAACAATAAAATAGCATTGATATTAGCAATGAGGACAGTGTTACACCATTATTCATTATAGAACATGGTCTACTGTACATAAACGTGTGCCACTTTCACTAACATGGCATGAAACACAGCTGACGTAGGAGCCTGCGTCAGACACCTTGTTTCTTTACATACCTCAGCCCTCAAGCATCAAAGCAAAGTCTAGGATGTTGGTACAAGTGGCATGATGTCACCGCACGTCAAGTTCTAGATGCCCTTCGATGTCACTCACTCATTCAGTGCCTCTCTAACACTGGCCAGACTAACAGTGCACCCTTATATCAGCAGCTCAGAATGTAGAGAACTCTTTGGAAGCCAAACAGTATGTGAGGGCCCAGCCTGCCGGCTCAGATAAGGAAGCTATTTTTTCTTATAACAGATCCATGTGTGTCCTTTATTGTGGGGCTGATGTAAGAGTGGCCACTGGCAGGGTGTGGAGGTATTTTTAGGGCTTGGTTGGACATGAGATAATTGCAGACATGTTGTGGATGAGAGGCAGGGCATGGTGGGGAGGGAGGGAGGGTGGGTGGGTGGGAGTGGCAGTGGTGGCAGAGCCATGCAAAGTGGCTCATGATGTCACCCCATGTTATGGCTGTTGTGTAAGGCTTCAGGGCATGCTAAAAAGGAAGTGTCATTATAAGGGAAGCGCAATCAAGTATTTGCATCTGGTGTCTCATAGATCCTGTAGATAGACACTGGATGTTTTAACACAATGATTTATGTGTCCAGGGCAGGTGCAGTTATACCGTACCTGATGCTCCAGCCAAGGTTTTTGACCTGTTTCTATAAATCCCCCCCTCCTATGAATGGACTGCTGTTGCTAGTCCAGACATGCGTCAGGCCTCATTTATGTCTACTATACATTTATTGATAAGGATTCTAGCATTTCTAGGACACCCCTGAATTGAATTGAATTGTATTATTACAATACGTGTTACTTGCGCGAGCAGAGTGCAAGTACTGTTTTCGGCTGCATATGTAGGAGAACCCTTCGGCCAATCAGGGGATTGTGTTTTTTTGGTGCAGGAACCACCGTTTTTACATAAACATACATAGTTATGTCATCAGTCAATCCCTGATTAGCAGCGACGGCACCAACATACGGAGCCAATCCACAACACCGACATATGTGAATGACATAACCAATTTGAGTTTCAAACTTATATAGGACACTTAAAACATTTAGAGCCCATTGTAGTGGATATCTCGAACGGGATTTATATAGACATATAACTCAGATGTTTCAATAACTTGATTGGAGTCTGCTTATGGCAAATTCAATTGATTTGACATAACTTAAAAAGTACATGGATGCTGATACTGTATACTATTTGCCCATTTGCCAAAGAAGCTTGCAATTTACAATGGGAAAGAGAATAGGCAAGACATAGAATAGACCAGGGGTGTCAAACAGGCAGAAGGTGGCAGAAGGGGGGGAGGGACGATAAGTTGACAGGAGTCAGAGGTAAATTGCGTGCTCTGCTCGCGCACAAGTAGGCTATTCATGGCCAACTTAAGTGGCAGTTTGACAGAGTGCATTTCTAGTTGTTATTATCATTATTATTATTATTATTATTATTATTACCCTTATTATTATTATAGGCTATTGCAGATGTAAGAGGTCGTAACAATTTGTGTTACCTATGGGTTATGAGCTTGTAGATCATCTATTTGTGCGGTGCAGCATCAACATTTGAACTATAGGAAATAGTATTGTGGTTAGGACCAATGTGTGAGATTTCCCTTTAAGCTTCAGTATAACGTTTGGCTGCATCAGAGCAGACACTGTGTTGTGTTTGGTCTCTGTGGAATTGGTCGGATCGATAAGGGAGATACAAAAAAGACATGCTGCCAAAAGAAGGCAAACTTACGACTTACGACAGTATAGGCTATACACTGTGTGCTAAGGGCTGATAGGAGCTGATAGAGCTACCTACGGAGACCACAAATATCAAGATTATGACACAGGAAAAAAGGAAGATCAGTGAATGATCCTTTTTTAACCAAAGGCACATTTTCAGGTGATGTTTAGACCTCCCCCACACTGACATGCTCAGTAGACTGTACTTAACAACCAATTGCAAACATTTTAAGAATTCATGAGCAAAGGAGACCTATTCCCTTTGTCCCAGTGTTGTTTTTTTCTTTCATTTCTGTCTTCTGTGGATGCAGAAAGCTTACAGTTTTTTTTTTTAATTGTATACAAATGTTCAACAGGCCAGTAAAGCCAGGAGCAGACATTCCCACAAGTGATTTTATCATTTTGGTATATGTTTATTGTTTAACATATAGGGTTAGTGTGAGAGTCACATTTCCTCCAGGGTGGCAGTGGAAGTGACTTGCACTGCACATTATAGCCTACACTCATACACATACAGGCCTTTACTATGCAACCTCCTCCATAGGCGCAGGCTGAACCGTGGCCGTTGTCATGACTACACTCTGACCAATGAGAAACCCGCGGCAGGCTGCTGCAGAATGAAAATAAGAGAAGCCATTTTGCACATGGGGGGGCACTGCACTGACACGGCACCATTCAGAATAAAAATAATAACAAATCCATCCCGGAAACACTATGAAACAGAGAAGCAGCAGACCCATATCATTATTGAATGGACTGTGGCATTTTGATGAACTGTACTGTCCGTTTTGAGACGCCGCATATAGAGACCGCTGTAAAGTAAACCATAATACCAGGGGGTAGACATTAAATTAAGACGCATGTGAAGCGTGCGGTAAAAGCTATTACATTGCAGCGTCACACCTATAGTCACTACAACGCGGCTCAGAGAGAGAGAGAGAGGGAGAGAGAGAGAGAGAGAGAGAGAGAGAGAGAGAGCGAGCTAGCTGACCCGTGAAAGAAGAGGGAGTAGTCTACACTGACTGACAACATCCATGCGCGTCTTGTAGAGGAGACTGCCTGGGAGAGCGAGAGAGGAGCGTCGACGCGCAGGTGTACGGTTTCGTTCGGATATTCTGCTGGGCCGCGGAGAGAGAGACTGAGAGAGAAAGAGAGAAAGAAAGAGAGTGTGTCACCTTATAATAACAACCCTGTCGACAACTTCACTCGACTCATCTTATATATGGACAGGATCTGTGTCCTTCGTGTGGTCGAGGAGATTTACTTCCAATGAGTCGTCGTCTGTTTTAAGGTAAGTAAACATGATGCAGACCCATCTTTCTTTCCTCCGCCACTTTGTAGCGCTCAGCCAGCGGATGATGACAGTGACACATCAGGGCAGGCTACTGTAGCAAACCTATAACATGGACCCTGAATCAGGCCTGATGTTCCATAACATAACAATGACATCATAGAGATGCTTAGGATATTGCTATATGCGCGATACTTGCTTTGCTGCCGCCAGCTGCAGTTATACTTGCAGATTGCAGTAACGTCACTTAATTGCTGCCGTCAGCCGTCGATTTGCAAATTAACTTATAAAGCCTAAGCTACATTGCAGATCTATTTCGTGATGCGTTGATAATAAAATGGGGTTTATTATTTAAACGGGAGACCCAGCATAGTATTCAGAACGCGCACTTTGCTTCAGTCGAATGTATCGACGGTCTGGGACTCTGGGTTGCCAGTGGTTATTATTATTATTATTATTATGAAATAACATCAGCCCGATGTCCCTCTGACATCACGCCTCCTTGGAGGATGCTCAATTCTGAAGCCACGGTCGTTTGAGCTATGAAAATAGCCACGATTGACGTATGCTGCCAGGCTACTTAATATTGCCTGATTGGGATGTTAATGTTATCATCCATCCATCGAACAGCTCAAGGCCCTGGGAAGGACATTGTTTATGTGCCAGTAGGCCTGCTATATCACTGTGTACATTGATGTTGTGTCACTCATGACAGTGACACTATGTACTGCAGAGTTATGTCACACTGATGCACATTAAATGTGTCCATATTGTTTCAGCTATAGGTTTAGCTTTGCAAAGTTCCATTATGTAGCCTACTGGTAGCAAGTTAATAAATACTTGTACTTTTACTCCCTTTCGATAAAGTGATCAATACAACCTGTGAAATGCAAATGCATACTGTACTCTTTACAGATATAGCCTACGCATGGATATACTGTAAGTTTAAATTGAAAAAGTAATGCAGTTACTTGGAATAGTAACTGAAATAGAATTACTATTTCTAAATCATGATGTCTACTACATGTTGGCTGTTTGCAGGCCATCAAACATCTTAGTTTAGTCCCATAT